>NC_089804.1:34239846-34319846 GCF_029633855.1 Hoplias malabaricus | reverse complement strand
GCTTCCTCCACGTCATTGGGGCTCAACACGCTTGCAGGAGAACACTAAGCGCCTTTTTATGCCATCTAACAGAAGCGTAACTATATTTTTTCATATTTAACTTGCATGTTATGTAAACACTTTGAATTGACACTGTGTGCGAAAGGTGCCTTATAAATAAACTTGACTTGCCTTACACATCAAGAGAGGAGAGAGAGAGAGAGAGAGAGAGAGAGAGAGAGAGAGAGAGAGAGAGAGAGACTAATGTGCTCTCTGGGACTCCCAGTTATGGATGGCTGTGGCATTGCTGGGAAAGAGAATTCCCAGCGAGTGTGTGAACCATACAACAGTGTTTAAAACAATGTTTACTTTAATAAAAGTTCTCTGTAGCGTGATTTATAGTTTAAATGATTCCTATAGAAACTCAGACAGACTGTAATACACTGCAGGATGTGTAGGGGTGATATATCCTCCAGTAGAGTTTCCAGACTCCGGTACAGTCATCACCTTTAACACTGTCAGCACACAGCACCATGACACACTCATCCCCCTCCGTACGGAGGAGAGAGATAAACACACCCCATTACACACACACACTCCTCCACTCCTTCACTCCCAGCCTCGCTACATCTCATACTCTTCCCCTCTTCCTAACTCTCTCTGCCTTTCACTCTTTACTCTCTCTTTCTCTCTCTCTCTCTCTCTCTCTCTCTTTCTCTCTCTACCTCTCACTCTCTCTCTCTCTCTCTCTGATCTTTTAAATAACAGATGTAGAAGGTGCTGAATAGTCTGTGGTGTGCTCTGTCGTCGAGTGCTTGACTCACTGCAGTACACACACACACACACACACACATACACACACACACACAGTGCAGAGTTTTAAATCTGTTTTCTAAAACTTTGTCACACTTCCCTCTCCCTCACTGTCAGTGAATACATATACAGCCATTTTCACACATAATTTACTGAATAGTACTCAAATGTACACCAGTACACACACACACCGCACACACACACACACACACAGGCAGCTTTACTGAATAGTACTCAAATGTACACCAGTACACACACACACACACACACACACACACACACACACACAGTCAGAGGCAGCTTTACTGCCCACTTTATCAGAAACAACACACACACAGTGTGAGACAGCACTCCAGAATACTGAATCCTCCAGAATCAAACCTAATCCTACTGAATCAAATCAAACTGAATCCACTCGAATCATACCTAATCCAACGGAATCAAATAAAATCAAATGGAGTCCAACTGAAACAAATAAAACTGAATCCAACCAAAGCAAATCTAAACAAATTAATAAAATCAAACTGAATCCAACTAAATTAAGTCTAATCCAAATGAATCAAATCAAATAAATTAGAATCAAATAAATTAAACTGAATTAAATATAATTGATTTATTATTGACTTATAACTGAAATATAATTGATTTGTTTACATCTGATCAAACAGAATAAAGTTGAAACATGAGATTTTAATAACTTTTTTAAGTTAACTTTTCCACATGACTCACCACATGCTCGCACACACACACACACACGCACGCACGCACGCACGCACGCACGCACGCACACACACACACACACACACACACAGATCCACAAATATTACACAAACCATGATCACGATCCAGTCACACTTCACATGGGAACACGTCATTCACACACTCCCCCACACACATGTACATCCTGTACATGCCACTCTCCCCTACGCACACACACACACACACACACACACACATACACACACACACACACACTCTCTCACACACACACACACACAGTTTACATCACAGGATGATTAATTTGTCTACCAACGAGCACACACACACAAAAACACACCAGCTTGAAGTTGAATGTAGCGTATAGGCACTGCTGGAACAAAACCATGTATCTCCAAAACATTTTTATTTACAGCAGGAAAAAAACTGTTTAATAGGATTTTAATTTAAAATATTCTGCACCGTGTTTATTGATCTGTTCATAACGACAGACAGTGTGTACGTCATCTGGAATCGATCGGTCATAAATGGAGATACAAGGTTGTGCTCTGACCATGACGATTAGCTCCAATAGAGTTAAGACCATAAGAATTAAAACCAAAGCAGCAAACGTCAGACTCCAGACTTTAGGAGGACTAGGAGAGGACTGAGGTTTAGAGACAGAAACTACAGCTTTAAATCTCATGCTCATTTTCTCTCCTCTGTCACTCTGTATCCCTCTGTTCCTGTCTCCTCTCTTTTCACTGCACAGAGAGAAACAACCATCTATAACCCACTCCACTGTCACTGCACATCTCACAGAGAGAGACAGAGAGAGAGAGAAAGAGAGAGAGAGAGAGTGTGACAGAGAGAGAGAGAGAGAGAGAGAGAGAGAGAGAGAGAGAGAGAGAGAGAGAGAGAGAGATGATTTAGGAACAGATTCAACATTAACGTCTGCACACTGAGCATACGAATATTGACCACCCAATCCATGTTGTCATTCCACATGATTCATGACCATATTAGGAGTAGTGGGTCTAATTTGGACTTCATTTTCTGGATGATCTAGGGGGCCTGTGTGTCAAACCCATCTCTTAATTTTACCCCTACCCCTTGTTTTCAAGTGTCCTGATCCTGAAACATCATCAGATAAATAGAGCATCGCTTCATTCCCAGGGGACTAGCTGTGCTCTGTAGCAGCTCTGCTAGTCTGAAGTGGACTTAAATGGTTACATTTAGGTTCCACAATCATATATTATCACCCTCTCCTCACTCTTCTTTGCGGTGGAGCTGAATTCAGATAGTTATTCGGCTGCTTCTCGTTCAATACTTCCAGTTCCACCTTAAATGTTGCAGTAGCCTGAGGCGCTAAAATGTAATTGCTTCACCATTTAAGGTGGAACTGTAAACATTTACGGCTAACTACAGAGACATCAACTACTGCTAATGCTGTTTTCTGCTTGCTCTGAAGTAAAGGGCCATAATGCACTGAAACTACATTAAACCAAGACAATATGCTGGTGATCATAATGCTTAAAGGAGAACATACTGACATCTGTGGGTTTCTTTGGGCATTACGCAGCCTCTCACTGGTGATCATCATAAACCTCCGTTTTGGGTGTGTCTATCCCAACATGAATTGAGACCACACCCCTAGGAAACACGGAGCAGTAGGGGTAAGGGGGTGGGGGGGTGGGACTCACCTTTAAACTATGCTATTATTTTCCATACAGTATCTTTAAATACAAAAAGATAGTGGTGGATATATTGGTTCAACTGAGACTCTGGAACTGTGGTGGTTTCTAAAGCTCCCGTGCTCTTGTAGGTGTGTGCAATGAAGTGTGTGTGTTTCTGGGCTGGAAAGTGTGATCTATGTGGACCAGGGGGCTGAGCATAGGATGGATTGTACGGTTAAGAAAGCACAGACACCCTCGAGCATTACAAAACCCAAAATACACACACACACACACACACACACACACACACACACACACACACACACACAAGCCTCAAACACAAACACTACAGACACAGAGCTCACAGTGGCTCAGAGGAACTGTCAGACCAGGCTGAAACAACAACAAACAGACTGTATCCGGAAAAAAATAGAGAAAAACAAAGGACTCCTGTACATTTAAATGAGGATAAGTCAGGGAGGAGTACCCCAGTCAGCAATAACATTACAACCACCTTCTCTCTGCACTCACATAATGTGCTGGTTCTGAACCACTTGTACTAGCTCAACACACACTAACACACATCAGGGTCGGGGCAGCGAAAATGTGAAAGGGGGCAAACAAAGCATGAAGAGCAACAGTTTGACAGCAGTCCGTAATTGTAGACCTACAAAGTGCTCCTGTGTGGGCTGTGGAGCTGAAAAATGGACAGTGAGTGAAACAATGTGGTGGTTCTAATGTTATGGCTGATCAGTGCATATCTGTGTGTTTACAGAATCGTCATCAAAAGCTGCAGTTAGTGAACCAACCTAAATAAGGTTCACAAACTCTGGACCCAAATGTTCAGTGTGTATTATCTTTATGGAAATAAATGTAGCAGATACACATGAGCTTAAGGTCACCATGCCCAATGCCAAGTGCTGGATGGAAGGGTATAAATAAAGATAAAGATAAAGCTCTCCAGGGGAGAGGAGGTGGCGACCTGATCACCCCTGTGAAGAGCTAGCGATACAGTGGCTGAGGTGGGTATGCTTGGGCTGGGCGCAATATGTAGGCTTCTGGGTTTGGTGGAGTTGGTTGCTGAAAGGATCAAAAACGGCCACAGCAACCTTATTTTTTTGGGATAGGATATAAATGGCCAAAGATAGATGATTACAGGAATGTTGTGGTTGCAGTAGGAAGAGAGTAAGGGTGGGCCCTATGTGAAGCTCTAATAGATTGGCATAGGATATTGCACAACTTTTCCTGTGTATGTTTACAATTGCAGGATTGGGCTGTGGAGCAATGGAACAACTTTCTCTGGAATGATGGAGAGAAGGAGCTCCAGCCTGTACCTGTTGAACAATTTGGTTTGTGATTCAGAATTAATCATCCATCAGCACCTGACCTCACTGATGTACGTGTGAAAGCATAAAAACATGAGAAAAAGTTATAGATGGCCCAATCCTGAATCCACATTTGTGCTGCATTCAGGCTGCATTTGTATTTGGAGCGGGTGAAATGCGAAATTAAAGTCTCAAACTCCAAAAACCTGCGAGAGGAAATTAACAAATACACGTCACGGAGTGACTTGACCCACAAATGCAGATTCTACAATTTACAAATAAATAAACTCTGTCTGCCCTAAAAGATCGTATGTCTCTATATTGATTTATTCAAATTTCATTTTAATACAGTCAAGATTTTTTTTTACATTTTGGATTAAAAATTAACATATTTATCAAAAAAGCTGCCAAGATGGTGTTTATTTTCTCTGAAAACAGCTTTTAAAGATGGGCATCATTTTGTAGCAAATTAATGTACAGCTAGCAACTGAACCAAGCTTGCACAGACCATACACTAGGCAGGGTCCAACCAACCGGGCGGCACGGTGGCTTGGTGGTTAGCACGTTCGCCTCCCAGCGCTGGGATCTTGGGTTCAAGTCCCATCTGGGTGGAGTTTCCATGTTCTCCCCGTGTCTGCGTGGGTTTCCTCCGGGGGCTCCGGTTTCCTCCCACAGTCCAAAAACATGGAGGGTAGGTGAATTGGCTTCTCTAATAACTGTCCTGGTGTGTGAATGAATGTCTGTATGTGTGAGCCCAGATATGGATTGGCGCTCTGTCCTGGGTTAAACCCTAGTGCCCGATGCAGTCCTCCAGGTGGACGGTCGTTTCTGGTTGAGAGTACGCTGTGCGCGTTTGGCTGCCGCTTCTCGCCAGTGTGTGTGAATTGAGCGTTCTGAGCAGTGTAGATTGTAAAGCGTCCTTGGGTGTCTAGAAAGGCGCTATATAAGTGTAACGATAATAATAATAATAATAATAATGAGTCAGTGGCTACAGTGTTATGCTTTTGCCCTGTCTCATGTGTGCCTGCTTTGTTGTTAACTTGTTGCCATGTTTTTGTTTTGTTCCTGTCTCCTCCCTTGTCTCCGCCCTAGCCCTGCCTTAGTCCCGCCTTGTTATTAGTTTTCCCACCTATGTCTCCTTTGTTGCCCTGCTCTCATTATCTCTTCCAGGTGTGCAAGGATGTGTATATATAGTCCCTTGGTTTCAGTGCTCCCTTGTCTTATCTTGTGTGTAGATGTGTGCTTTTTGTTTGTGTAGTTCAGTGTTTCTCTCTATTTGTGTTTTGCATTTGTCTGCACCGGTTCACGGTTGTTTCTTGTTTAGTTCTGTTCTGTTTAGCCCAGCTTGTGTTTGTTTTCTCTATTTGTTGTTTGCTTTTGTTTTATAACAAA
Source organism: Hoplias malabaricus (assembly GCF_029633855.1). Taxonomy (NCBI): domain Eukaryota; kingdom Metazoa; phylum Chordata; class Actinopteri; order Characiformes; family Erythrinidae; genus Hoplias; species Hoplias malabaricus. Next base: position 34,313,965 of record NC_089804.1, on the reverse strand, counting down.
GATTTCCCATGCGTTTACATCCACCTCATTGTCTCCCTGCAACCTTGGCATACAGACCCAACACATGTGGTCTTTGTGGTCTTTATGTAGCCCCTTCAGTAACCATGCCCCTCATGCTCAAATTGGCCATAATTTCATGGATTTTCATCAGATTACCACTTTGATAAAACTGAAACTGAGCTTAGCTGTAATATCACAACAACAGAGTTGATAAATAATTAATCTAGTATTGGCGCATCCTCAACATTTTGTACCAAATAATTACAGTGGAACATGAAATACCTCACTGACATTCAGAATTTTCCCACCAAATGAAGTGACATTACTGGGTGCAGGTCACATAATTTTTATTAGCACACTGCAGATTTTTTATGTGATTTTATAACAGAGGAAACAGCGTTGACCAGAATAATGGGACAGACATAAAACATAGTTTTTTATTAATTAAATTACATATGTAACACAAAATTCTGGTCAGCTGATTTTAACACTATTAATAGAGATAACTGAAGAAAAACTAAAAATTTGACTTAATTACTTTATGTTCATTCAAGTTCAGGGGACGAACTCAGTCAATGTTTTATAATAAATACGACATTATTATAATTATATTATAATGTTTAGGTTTTAAGTCATTTATTTAATATCGTATGTTTAAATTATGCCTAAAATATATATTAAACATCATTATTATTGAAAGTTTATTATCATTAATATTTATACTTAAAACTGATTCAATAAAGGGTTTTTTTAATGAAAAACAACAGAACATTCACCTGGGAGACACAATATGTTCCCTCAGTTCTAGAATTGGTCATATATAGAAGGGCATATAAAGTCCTGTTATATCCAACACTATTACCAAATATTAATAATTATTATAATAATAAATTATAATACATGTTATTTAATTAGTGCATTTCAAGACACTGTAAGGACCAAGGACAAAATAGCAATGAAAGTTAATAAAATAAGAACAAAAAAAAAACCCTGACCTTGCTAAAGTTTTCATGGCTACCATTAAATGCTCACAGAATTTTTCCACTTACATCTTTAAAAATCTATTTTCATGCCTTTAGTTTTGCCGTTATAAATTCTAAAGTTAATCGCAACCAGGCTGAGGACCACACTGCTCACTTACACTGACTAATCACACTCCTACTGGGCACAGGAGATTGTGTGTGTGTGTGTGTGTGTGTGTGTGTGTAAGTGAGAGAGAGAAAGGCAGTAGAGAAAGAGGTTAACCTGTAAGCTAACTTTTACACAGAGAAAAATATTGGTCGTGTGGTGTGTTCTACATGCAGTTTTGCACCCGCACAATTACAACATTGTTAGAGATATTTAAATATTGTTTAAATGTGTGATTATTTTGCAAGAATGATGTTTAAATGCCCTACTAAAGCCTGAACTTACATTTTATTGTTTTACCCACTGTGATTGGTGAAGCGAGAGAACGGAACTGCACCATATACCACAGTGGCTGGAAATAGAGGGATGGCAGGAGTTAGGGAGAAGACTGCTAGCTAACATCCCTTTAATTAGCATGGTGCTAACTGCTTGAATAGCACCTCAACTCGCATTAATCCAGAGTTAAATAAACCTGCTAACTCCCATGAGAGCAGTGAAAACCAATTGTTGGCATATTTCACTCACTGATAGCCCACTAGCATTCAATACTACTGTCAGTGCTACAGACAAATCTAAAAAAGGACACTTGAAGCTCAGAGCATAAACCCAGGTCAAATAAAAAATTGCTGCCAGCAGCTAGCTAGTAGCTGCTAGCAATTTTGCTACAGTCATCACTTAGAAGGCACAGCGGCTAATTCGCCTTTCAAGGCTAAGTCTGTGTCTTCTGATGTAAGTCGACACGACAGATCGATGACTTTCATGGACTTTTACTGTGAACAATTTCAGCTGTGAGGGACAGTGAGTAAAACCACAGCTTAAACATATGTACAATTTAGTAACCTCTGTTTATCCCCAACAATAAATAAAGAAGGGGGTAACCAGGAAATTGCTGGGGGGGGGGGGGTACAGCTTAATCAAGCTTGGAATTTAAGCTGGTCAAGTTGATCTATATCTGGTTTAGCTGGTTAATCTTGGTCAATCTGCTTGGTCCATTAGTTTATCCAGCTAACCCACTTATGTTTTTTTCAGCAGAGTTTGTAGATGTTCAACTGTACACAGAGTGTGTATAACATCTATAGATAAATATGAAAAATAATAAACACTGGAGCAGCTGTACATGAATTTAAATCCACCATACTCAATGCCAAGCATGGGCCACAGTGCACTGGGCTGTGGAGAAATGGAACATTCTTTGTAGTTATGGAGCCAGCATCAGTAGATGACCTCATTAAAATTTCTGAGACTGCCAACAATTGCTCACAGCAATGTTTGAAATATGACCATTCCTAATTGGATTAATACATTCCCCACAGTGCACCACATGATGAAACATATAAAGTACATTTTATTTTATATGATTCTTATCTCCAATTTTCAGTTGAAATATTTAATGTCTACTGTTTCTGAGAAAACAATCTGCAGATGTAAAAACAAATACAAAACAAACAAACAAATTTATTAACTATTTAATTTCATTTTAGAGCATTAACTGCTGCAGAAAATAGTGTAAAAGAGTGTAAAATCCAAAAATTTACAGCAAATAATTCCCCTTTCTTGAAATCGCCAGTTCTCACTGTCAACTTTGTGAGGGCTTTTTGCTGCAGCCATCACTAAATGTCATTCTGTGAATCACTTTGCTGGCCCAGAGGAATGAATGGCGTTTAAGTTTAGATTAGTTCATTAATACAGTGGTGCAATATCCTATACATTAGCCCACTGCTGCCACCATCAGGTGAAAGAAAAAACTTCCAAATGCCAGCGGGCCTCTAATTATGTACTCTTAAAAGTGATGCGCCGGGCCAATTAAAATCTTGCAGCGGGCCGCATTTGGTCCAGGGGTTGGACTTTGGACACCCCTGTGGTAGAATAAAGAGTAGGGTCCCAGCCAGGACCGTGAGATCCTTGAATTATGTGGCAGCTTCAAAATCTGCAGGACCACCATGCCACCTGAAGCTGATTGTATAGAATGAATAAAATGTAAATGTCTATGGTATAATCCTTGTAAAAATATATTGAATATATATATATATATATAAACACATCAATGTTATACAGGTTTCTCGACAGGTAAAGAATCATATAAAGGTTTTTCATGATTTTTACACTGCCATGTCTCAACCAATCAGATTTGACAACATCAGCTACTCCAGTCCCTTTTTGTGTCTGGCCTTTTCCAGGGGCAGTATGAGGTTTTAAGTTGGTCTTAAACCCTCTGTGAAAATTACAGGTTTTTTTACAAATACACACACAGGTTCTTTCTTCCTCTGGCAGCGACAGAAACAGCATCCTAAGTTAACCTTCAGAGGCACAGACAGATTCACTAACAGTTACACAGATTATATACACTGCCTTTCTATCTCTCTCACCCTCTCTCTATATTGTTCTTCCTGTCATAATCTCTTTTTCATTTTTCTCAATGTTTTATTCTAACTGGCTCACTTATAATACACAAAACATGCAAAGAAAACACAAGTGCTGTCAAAGTTACTTAAACATATAAATAACACCACTTTTTCAAACAGTGTTAATGTATTTTGTGCTTTCCCCCAATCTGTAGCTTTGCACACTTCACTGAGTGTATCCCTCTCATTCAAAGTATATAAACATTTTTCATAGAATACTTTGAGCACCTGTCGCAGGGACGACACAGGACGATGCTCACGGGGGAGCTGTCAATCATTCAATGAGCCGCAAACTGACAAAGGTAAAAGTAGTGTAAAGACTCAACAAATTGTAACAAGAAAAGGAGAGAAAGAGACACAGATAGATAGATAGATAGATAGATAGATAGATAGATAGATAGATAGATAGAGTGACAAAGAGTACATTTAAACATTGAAAATGGAACACAACTCTCAAGCCTGTTCAAAACTCAACAACTGCCTACAGCGCCAACTAGAGGAGTGATCTGAACATTAATAGAACATCACCTCAAGCCAAAACACAGCTCATAATTATTCAGTGTGTATTTACTCATCTGATGTATGTCAGAGAACATATGGTAGAGGGAGGAGGGAGAGAGAGAGAGAGAGAGATAGAGAGAGACTTCCAGACAGTGTGTCCTTGACATTCATCACAAGCTCATCCTCCTCACCAAGAGTGATTTATTCACACCACTCCAATCAGAGAGAGAGAGAGAGAGAGAGAGAGAGAGAGAGAGAGAGAGAGAGAGAAAGAGAAAGAAAGAAACCTGAGAAAGGAAAGGGCACAGACAGAAAGAGAAACAAATAAGCAAATGACTGAGAAGGAGGCGAATGGAATGATTAAAAAAATGAGATAGGACAAGACGTGCGAGTGTGTGTGTGTGTGTGTGTGTGTGTGTGAGAAAGAGAGAGAGAGAGAGAGAGAGAGAGAGAGAGGGAAAGAGAAAGAAATAGATAGCAGACAGAAAGAGAGATAGGGGGCAGACAGAGGGAGAGAGAAAGAAAGAGAGAAATGCAGACAGACTGCCCGAGGCTGAGTGTGTTAAAGTCTTCACTTCATTCAAGAAGAATAATGTGGTCTTTTGCTGAAAATAGCATCAGCAGAGATTTAATATCAGTGCTGTAAGCCACTAGCGCACGGACGCTAATTATACCCGTTCATTTAGCTTTGGACACAGAGAGAGAGAGAGAGAGAGAGAGAGAGAGTGAGAGAGAGAGAGAGTGTGTGTGTGTGTGTGTGTGTGTGTGAGAGAGAGAGAGAGAGAGAGAGAGAGAGAGAGAGAGAGAGAGAGAGAGAGAGAGAGAGAGAGAGAGGCTGATTAACAGTCTCATCTCGTTAAGGTCACCACACATTGATGAACACTGAATGTCCAGTTTATTACGGTCATCCACCAGCCGAAGGGCCACTTTATCAGAAACATCTACCACATGAACTTTGTAGGTTTATATTTACAGAGTGTACACCATCTGTTCCTGCAGTTTATGAGTCCCCATCAGGGGAAAGAGATCACCATAGGACCACCACTGTCCAGATATTACTGATACACACAGCGCAAACCCCTCTTTACCTCTTCAGGTACACAGGTAGATACTGTAGCTCTATTTCTTGACATCCAGTGTGTGTCACCATGCTCTAGTCAGGAGGTCCTTATGACCTCTGGGCCATGGACAAAGCCCAGAACTCTCATCAGCGCTGTGTTAATGTGACAGCTGTGCTGCTGTATGTAGCAACAGCTAATTATAATGACACCCCCTGCGACACAGGGTCTGTCAAATATGCCAGGGGGTGTCATTCAGTCCACAGTTGAAAAAAGTTGGGAACTCCTGCCCTATTCCTTCATCTAGGCTCAGTTTCTGAGACAATGTCTAAGGGTGTAATCACACTAGGCAATCCATAAAATGCCCAGGCAGATTTGACTAGTGGGTTTGACTAGTGTGAGTGCTCTGTACCTATGTCCACTTGAGGAAATGGGACTGGGCACTTGGAGTTGTCCCAATTCCCCACTCCCACTTCCCTGCTGACCTGCACAAACACTGTGTTTAATGTTTGAGTTTGTATATATATATATATATGTGTGTGTGTGTGTATACAGTAGGTGTGGGAAAATATATTGATACAGCTATATATTGCATCGTTTTCGCTTGCGATATGTTATCGTCATATGGCATCAAATATTGATATATTTACTGAAAAATAGGTGCTATATACTTCCTAAGAGTTGTTCTTCAGTTAGATTTACTGAAGTCACTGCTTCATTACCCCATGTGGTGGCATTAATCAAATGAATAGGATAAACCTGCGGTGAAGAAAGAGAACTCAAAGTGGAGAAATGTGGACTACAGAGGAAAACAAATCAGGCACCTTTTAAATCAAATATTTGGGTCCACTGTTGAGAAAAAATTTGCATTACCACAGTGTGACAGTGTGACCGTATGTGTGTGTGTGTGTGTGTGTGTGTGTGCGTGTGCGTGTGTGTGTGGTAAAGAGACACGAGCACGCTAAGCTATGCACTTTTGTTTCATGCTGTTGTCCAATTCTGTGAAACTGACACTAATTACATAATTCCTTGTATGTGCTTATTTTGGTGTATTTTATCCTCTTCGTTTACACAGATGCTGTGAAGTATCGTAGAGAATTGTCTTGCAATATATTGAGTATCACTGAATCACAGCATCATATATCATCGTTACTGTGGCCAATGGATTGTCATAATATCGTATCATAAGATGCTAGTTTACAGTGAGTATTGGAGAATTGATATCACGTTCACATCCGTACCTGGACCCACGTCCTCGAGCATGGCACGGAGCGATCACACTAGTCAAACAAACTGGACTTTGGGGGTCAACCTTGCCTGGGCACAGTATGGACCACCTAGTGTAAGGATGTGTCAGTGTGAGCACTTTGTTTAGATATTTGGTCAAATTCACAACTCTTTGCAGTCAGAGAAAATCTTCTTATACTTTTAGAACAATTAAAGGAAAATCGCCGTGCTGAAATTGATAAATCGCCAAGAGGGACTGTCAACAGAATGACTCCAAATAAGCTGCAAAGTACAATCCTGAACTCCACTGTACTGAGCAAAACAGTAATCCATCAGAGAGTGATTCAACCGTGCGAAGTGTGAATACACACTAAGAGAGGGTTTTTATGCAGCGTGTCTCAATAATATCTGAACAGTGGTGGTCCTATGTTGGCCTCTTTCCCCTGACAGACTGCAGGAACTGATAGGCTACATTCATTAATATAAACCTACAAAGTGCATGTAGTAGATATTTCCACCAAAAGTCTAAAGTCTTTAAGGGAGAATTTGATATTAGTCATGTTCTCAGTTAACAGCTCTAGAAGAGACTATTATTTGAATGTGATTTTAATTGAATCTAATTATTTTAATTGAATAAATTGGTTTCTGTTGTTCCACAGTGGATTCATCTGAATGCACACGTCTGGTATGTGTGTGTGTGCGCACGTGTGTGTGCGCGCGTGTGTTTGTGTGTGTGTGTGGGCTTTTTGGCAAGTTTTAAGAAAAAAATCCAACATATAATAGGAGTGATGAAATGTTTGAAGAAGAATGCCATAAACACAATGGTGCAGAGGGCTCTGGTGGGAAGATTTCTTTCCTGTGGTTTTGAATGGAACCAGGCGTCACCACATTATGAAACACATCAAGCATTTTTTTTTCTCCATCCACCAGATTCTCCATGTGTTTTATTACCCGTGCCCTCCGTCCCATCACATAGTAATGATGATGATGATGGAGAATAAAGGGAGCTGAATATAAGATTTCTTCTGGCACTATTTTTTCTCCACCATCAATAAAAATAAAAACATGTACCTTCTTAAAAAATGGCCAGAAATGGTATGCTTTCATAACCACATCATTTTACAATGTGTATAATGTGTGGCGCTTTACAGGATGAGGTCTATTTCCATTCAACACCACTGTGAAGAAAACACAGATTTTTTCTGAGATTTTGTAGAACAAAGTTTCAAATTAAACCCATTCTCTATCACTGTTTACATCCTGACCCTTTAAATAAGAAGGATTTTTTGAATGGGTGGAGTTTCAATTAGATATTCAAGCTCTACACAGTGGAAAAATCCTACTTTTGAAAACACAAAGATGGTGTGTTTGTGTGTGTGTGTGTGTGTGTGTGTGGGCCTGATGCTGTGTTGTATAACAGTGAGCTACATGCAAAATGGCAGAGAAACAAGAATCTCTTTCCAAAAACTGTCTCCATCTCCACAACAAACAAAACGTGAGCGTGTGCCAGCAGTGAGGGTGAGTGTGAAAATTCTGATGAAAATTTCTTCTCATTTTATTAGAATTCACATAATGAAGTGGTGAGGGTTCAGGGTTCAGGGTGTTTTACACCTGTGTGTCTGTGGCAGAGGTGAAGAGCATCAATGTACAGAAATCTACACCAGTACATTTACACGCAGTGAACAATTAAACATCACAACACACGCAAGGACTCACATCACTGGAGTTGTTCAGGAATTATAATATAGAACTCAGTGGGATTTCCCTGGGGTTATGATGAGGCATAAACAGCCATAAATATAAGACTGTGTGTGTATGTGTGTGTTCGCGCGTGTGTGTACATTACTAATGGAAAGCTGAAAATGAAAGAGATGACGTGTAAAATAAAAGTGTGTAAATGAAGAAACACTCGACAGGAGGCACAACACACTTTCCACCAAATGCTCAGGGACAGCACAAGGTATTTTAAAGTTCAGAGTCTATGGCGGTGGCTGTGGCTGTAACCCCTGGTGTGTGTGATTATCCTCACACACTCATCAACCGGACCCTAAAGAACTGAGAGCTGTCATCACAACAAGAGGACTATGTGGGGGTCTTTAATGCGGATGTTAAATGGTCCCAACTTTGGATGGGCAGTGTACACAGAATTATAATGCTCTTTTCCACTGCATGGTCCAAACTCCACTCAACTCTACTCTTCATTGCTGCTTCTCCATCAGGTAAATCTGGACCTAGTCTTGGAACCAGGTTCTTTTCTTAGTCCCTGCCCTCTCATGGTTCAGAGAGTAGGGACTAAACCGTGATGTGCAAACCTTGCAGAGTGTAGATTGTCCATAGAGAGTTGTCATTCTACGTCACACAGTGCAGACGTCCAGCACAAACTCTCCATCTATATAACCTCCAGCTACAGTAGAGATCACATTTGTTTTTATCCGACTCTCCTGACTCCCGTTAGAGACAGGGTTTTGAGAAGACACTAGATTAATATAGGGGGGAGCTGTGGTAGTGAAAAAACAACCAGGGACCAAACAAAGAGTACAGTCCAGTAGAGCCAGTGGAGTCGGTACAGTTGGTACCATGCAGTGGAAAAGCACATGCAGAAGCTCAGCAACACAATCCTAACCTAACCATTCCCAGACAAACCCTCTGACCTGGTTCTCCTCGTGAGTGACCCTCATCTGCTCCTTCAGGACGGAGGTGCGTGCCGCCTCCTCTTTCCTCATCACTCGCTCCTTCTTCAGCTCGGGGCTCCAGAAACTCTTGATGCTGTTGGCGGAGGAGCCCAGCTTGCTCTCCTTCAGGTCCAGCTCTCTGCGGAGGAGGTCGTTTTCTCGCTGCGTCTCCCGGAGTTGTGCTTGGAGCTCCAGCAGCTCTGCGGCGCCTGGGCCTCCCCCTCCCCCAGCCCTGACAGCATGCCTCAGGAGTGCTCCCTGTTGGTGCGAGTGCTGCATCATGGCGAGGGAGCCCAGATCGGCACCATAGGCCAGCAGGTCAGCGTGCTGCAGGCCCAGTGTGGCGATGTTGGGGCTGCTGCCCATGGCTGTCACCCTGCCACCATAGACCGCCCGGCCGGACGCCCGGCCCAGCATCATGGTGCCCCGGGGGTACGTGGCCGTGGAGCCCACCGCCTCATGGTCGCTCAAGTACATGGGCCCGGACGTGGCGTATGCAGCGTTTAAAGACTGGATGTTCTCCATGGAGAGCGTCTTGGACCCCGAGGAGCTGCTGGCGGCCCGACGATGGCCCAGCCGGGGCGAGCGAGGGAGACGGGGCGAGCGCACGGGGCTGCCCTCAACCTGGCCCACGCCTCGAGCACTGCTGTACATCTCTGAGAACGGGAGGGGGAGGAGGGAGAGGGAGGGGAAGGGGCAGGGGCAGGGAGAGGGGGAGTGGCCTGATACGTAAACGACTCCGCACCTCAAAGAGAAACTGGTTTTACTGCATCATTCTGAGGAGAGAGAGAGAGAGAGAGAGAGAGAGAGAGAGAGAGTGTTAGTAGTCTGATATATAATCATAAGAGAAGAGAAGAGAGTCCTGTGACTGGAGCCTAAGGCAGAGGACTGTGCTCACAGTAAACTGCTTCTCAGAAAATAACACACCTCGGTACAGTGCGACCAATCACAGCATCAGAGCGCAAATTGGGTGGATAAAAGGTACACACACATGCACGCACACACTTGTATCACACTGTGTAAGCGTTTGGATATGGCTGCGTTGCATGTGGAGAAGGTGAGTCACAATCCTTAGGACACTGAGATTTGGCAAGAAGTCACTCACACACACACACACACACACACACACACACACACACGACATTGTTCATCACCTCTGACTGCACTCAACTGTGAAACACACACACACACTTATACATACGCATATATATATATGTTGTAGCATGTTTAAAATTAGTTTGCTAGCGCTGTGTGATTCAGGTCTGAGTGAGCCCCCCTCCATACCCCGACCCCTCTGTAATTTTGGAGGTGTGGACCCCTCCCTGCCATGAAGTGGGTTTCCATGGTAACACTGCCACCAAGCAAATGGAGGAGAGGAGAAGCCCACCTGAGAGAGAGCGACAGAGTGTGAATGACTTTTAAAAACACACAGGGAGAAATATCCGTTCGCTCTGTGGAGCTGCAGATGGCTGGGTCATCTGGGCCATACAGACCTCCACTGGACAGAGAGGACACTTCCTTTTCCTATTCAGGGTATGTGTGTGTGTGTTTGTGTGCGTGCATGTGTCTGTGTGTTCTTCCAGCAAAATGAGGAGAGTTTTTGTTATTTATTGGGATGTCAATAAATAAGGACTAGATTCTGGACTGGAACCTGGACTTGTTTATGGACTGGTCTCTAGGTTGGACAATAGACTGGACTACAAACTAGATGCTAGACTGGATCCTGAACTGGAATCTGTACTGAACTATAGCTTGGACTCTAGGTCAGACTCTAATGCTTGGTTAGTGCTGTAATAAACGATTGCTCATTCATCTCCATCTTAAACAGCTCCTTAAGCCCTCAGGAGAGCACCACCATCCACCTCGCTCTATGTCACTCTTTCTCTCTTTTCCTTCTCTCAACCTCTGTCTCTTCAGTGTTCTCTGGGCCCTTCTCTCACTCTTTCCTAATTCTGCCATGCTCCATCTCTCCCTCATTCCTTCATATATCTTTTCTCCCTCTCTCTCAAGTAATTTTTTTCTTTCCCTTCTCTCTCTCTCTCTGCTCTCTTTTATTATCTATCACCCTTTCCTCTATCCATCTGTCACTCAGACTCCACCAGGCTCTGTCAACCCATCTCTCTCTCTCTCTCTCTCTCTCTCTCTCTCTCTCTTTCTTTCTCTCTCTCTCTCTCTCAGTGCTGAATTTGAGGAGGTGGTACACAGCTGTGTTTACGAAGGGAAAGAAGGCAAATTACCCACAATTCACAGCATGCACAAATACTACACGTGTTAAAAGGACGGAAATAGAGCGGATCATGAATCTGCAACAAGAGCTTTCTATGGGAAATATTCAGATTTATGTCGCATCATCCACTCTGTCGCTGTAGCACACGTGGAGCTACGACTCACACGAAGCTACAGATTCAGGTTGTTATTATGTGCTATGTCACCACAAAAAGAGGAATCACTGGGTGCAAGGCATGAACACACCCTGGAGGGGCAGCCAGTCCTTCACAGAGCAACACACACTCACACATAGGTATGCTTTTGAGTTCCCTATCCACCTTCCAACATGTGTTTTTGGACTGTGGGAGGGAACCGGAGCACACGGAACAAACCCACGCAGACACAGGGAGAACACACCAAACCCCTCACAGAGTGTCACCTGGAGCGGGACTCGAACACAAAACCCCAGGACCCCAGGGATCTGTGACAGCAACATTACCTGCTGCGCCACCGTGCCACGCTTAAAATTACAATAAAAATTCAAAAAAGACAAAAACTTAAATAAAATTGAATTATAAGGATTTTTTTCTAGAATCTGTGTCGTGAGTGAGTGTGAAGAACAAATATTGTTTCCAGATGTTCTCCTTGATCATATGGAATTTTGAAATCAACAGCACACTAATAAAGTATTTATAAACTGCTAAAATTAGGGATAACCTCAAATAATACTGGACCGTCACAAGGATTATTATATTATATATTACAGTTTTAGAGGGTTTTGTTCTCTGTTATTTTGAGTAAATAAACCCTTATATATCTAATAAATAGCCTTTTTAATCTCTACTGTATGTAGGTGTGTGTCCGTTGGCATGGCAACTACGCATGGGCATCATGTAGCCTTACTACCAATGTCCAAAAGCAACATGTTTACAGGACCTTTTTCCCATAAGGTCTTTTTAATGCAATATTTCAAACACTTGCCAACAAATGAAGATTTACTTTTCATTCTCAACATTAAATTATTCTCTGTAGTCCGTGCTGACCCCGCAGCTCTCCTGATTTCTCATTTCAGTCTTTCATCCTGATTAATAAGACCCACTTTTAGCATTTCATGTTTCTATTTCAGGTCACCAGCTCTTCCTGAGCCCTTAAGGAGGTTAAACAGACCTCCGAGGATGTGTTATCATTTTGCGCCTGTGTAAGGAGGTGCAGGTCTGAGCCTGTTTTATAAAAAATAAAGGGTCTTTTTGATATTTGCTGCTAATAAACTCTGGTAAACAGATATATCCCAAAGCTTAAAGGGTATAGAAATGGATTCAAATCCACCATCTTGTCATTTTCCAATGGATATTAGTCGCCACAGTTTAGCAGATGTGCCATTTAAGGTGGAACAGAAAAGGTGTATAAGACTCTGGCAAATAAAAAAGCCAACATCTGCTTAGTCAAAGCCAATATATTTTCTCCTGTTTACACAGCTACCCCTAAATGTCCACTGAATCCTCTGATTTATGAAACCTTTATTGCTAATACATCCACAACCATCTATAAACATGCTAGCATCACATGCTAGCATAAAACCGACAACATTACATAAAAAGTGCATAACAAGGGATTTTACACTGTGTTTTTTTCTGAAGTATAAAAAAGCAATGGCCTTATTTCTTGAAAGTTCACCCTGATTATCATTTGTAAATGATCATTCTGTCTGCAGCATTACAAAATTTTAGAGATGCACAAACCTTTGTGGGAGATCTACTCTACGGAGTATAAACTGGATAGTCCAAAGACTACAAAGCCATTTAATTCTCCTTCTAGTGTGAGTTACTCTTGTACAGATAATGTAATGTACAAATAATAAATATTATAAATAAACATAGAATTTTTTATAAGAGCAGTTCACAGCTCTGTGTTCAGCCTCAAGCCATGGAGAGTCATCCTTAAAGCTCAAGGCACTGTTAGAGTACTTTTAACATGTGATGAGCAATGCATTGTAATTTGCTTGATGCCAGAGAACAAAACATACAAACCAGGAATGTTGGAAAGAACATACAGACATCATACAGCACACACAGGCATCATACAGCACACAAAGGCATCATACAAACATCATACAGCACACAAAGGCATCGTACAGCACACAAAGGCATCATACAAACATCATACAGCACACACAGGCATCATACACATGCCATACAGCACACACAGGCATCATACAGCACACAAAGGCATCATACAGCACACAAAGGCATCATACAAACATCATACAGCACACACAGGCATCATACACATGCCATACAGCACACACAGGCATCATACAGCACACACAGAAATCATACAGGTATCATGTAGTCATACACTCATTATAAAGCACATACAGAAATGATACACTCATCATACAGCACATATATATAAATGATACACTCATCATACAGCACATATATATATAAATGATACAAGAATCATACAGCACACACAGACATCATACACACATCATATAGCACATACAGGAGCTCACAAAACCAAAGCACCATCATGGACCCCTGCAGCTGGAATGAATGGCTTGCGGGGTCGTCAATCATTCCTATTTCAGCACGCACTCGGCACTACAGCGCATCAAAGAGAATCGTGATCAATAGTTACGCGCGTCTCAGGCTTGAATCCCAAGAAGCCACGGAGGATAATGAACCCAGCTTCAGACGGAGGTGGATCACTCGTCCACAGGGTCGCTGCGGGAGGATGCACACGCAGGGATGCAGATAAAGACAATGCAAACCGTCGACCCTCAGAATCATTCCTTCTTCACCGCGAAGAATCCCCCCTTCCCCATTATTCATTCTCAACTAAACCATGCTCATGCTCTCTCTCTTCCTCTCTCTCTCGTTCCTTTATTTTCTCCTTTTTCTCTGGTTGTTGCTCTTACCTGTTTTTTTTTTTTTCTCCTCGTCTCTCTCTCTTCTCTCCTCTCTCCTCCTCATTCTCAGCTCCTCAGTCTCTCAGCAGCAGCATGGCGCGCTGTCATTGGGCCGAGAGCCCGGTACTCAACCCCGGAGTAGGGGATTTAAAGGGCCAGTGCACTGAAAATACACACACGACTCAATCCACTCAGTCGATTTTTTCATTTCAAGGAACCGATTCCCTTGAAATTCCAGCCGAAACCAGGGGTGTACATTTCATTACATTTTTGGGAGGGACAATAAACTGTCAAATTTCTCATCAGCAATTCCTGGGGGGCTCCAAAATATTGTTTTAAGGCGACAAGTATTAGTCAAGGTTTCCTGCTTTACAACATATTTTGAGTCTTAAGTATAGTTATAAAAGCTGAAGAAATAATGCATGAATAAAAAAAATATCCAATATCACTTGAAATATGCAGACCTGGCAACCGCTGTGATTGGAGCGAAACTCTTTGAGGCAGAAAAAGGGGGGCTTGGAATCCTTCAAAATCTAAAAAGGAATTTCTAGCATCTATTATTCTAGCATCTGTAATTAGCACAAGGTTTTCAATGAATATCACTATCTATTTAAACATATATAATTATTATTGTCCTGCCTGATATTCTACCCATGCCCTTAACCCTCAGTCCACACTTCAGCGATGTAAACAACACGTAAACCTACAGAGCAAAAAAAAAAAAAAAAAAAAAAAAAAGACTAGAGGATGCTTGGCTCAGGAGTGGACATTCAAAATTAAGTAACCACTCTGACTGGTCCTGACCACAGTTTAGGGAAAGAAGATAGGCATGAGCTCCAGGTGGGTAACTGGGGGGACCCAGATGGTCAGATGTATCTGAAAAATGGGGGGAGCCCTGTAACTCCCTGTATAGGGTCCACGTGGGTCCATAGTGGGCTTAATTTGGCCTATGACACAGTCCCTTAAAGAAACATTAGGTAAAGTTTTTAGCTTAAAACTACAGTTTCTAAATCATTGTGGTGCTCAACTGTGCTGTAATACAGAGAAGAGAGTCTCTGTCATTGCTATTCCAGGCTCAGCACTGCAGAAACTGCACTATGTAACATTTGGAGGAGGGTAGTAAACCACTACTACACAGAGCATCCCTTACAAGTGCACTCAGAAGAGTAATATGTGTAGTGTGAATGCACGTGGTGTAGGACGCAACCCATCCCTCAGTGAATCGACTCAGACGAGTTGTGATTCATTCTGAAACACATTTTTCTCTCTCTCTGGCTCTCTGTGTTTATTATCTCTGTATATCACTCTGTTTTTAGCTAGGAATAACATTTCCTGTGATGATGGTGATGACAATTATTATGAGTGTGTGCTAGCTCGGCTAAGGTTCATGTAATTCACGACCCAGTATAATTGCTAATTTTATGAATCACTCATGATTCTCTGATTCATTTGATTCACTGAGCGTCAAGACTGAGTGATATTCTCTGATATTCTATACTCACTGACTACTCTCTCGGCTCCTCTGACCACACGGGAGTACTGTGTAGTTCTACAGTTATAAACTGTAGTGCATCCTGTTCATGAGCCTCGCAGAGCAGGAATGATTTGGGTGGTGGATCATTCTCAGCGCTGCAGTGACACTAACCAGGTAGTGGTTTGTTAGTGCGTGTTGTGCTGGTACGAGTGGATCAGACACTGCAGGGCTGCTGGAGTTTTGAAAGCATCTGTCCAGTCACTGTCCAATCTGTTAGTCCACACTTACCTCGATAATCTACCTTGGAGATGTAAAGTCAGAGACAGTAGCTCATCATCATGTTCTTCATCAGTGGACACAGGACGCTGTCCACACTAGAGAGAGGACACTGTCTCTGATTACACAACTGCATATGAATGAATCTAGAGACGATACCTCTACAATTTAGAACCAGTGGGACAGAACCATAACACTCAAATAAAGCTCTCTGCTGACATCTGGTGGTTTATTTTAGAATCAGCCACGAGAGCATCAGTGAGGTTCAGGGCCTGATGTTAGTGATTAGCAGAAACACCACTCCAATTCATCCCAGAGGAAGTCCATCACTTCAGAGGACACAGTTCCACTCTTCCACACACCAGAGGAAGTCCATCCCTTCAGAGAACACAGTTCAACTCTTCCACACACCAGTGCACTCTGGTTTTATACCCGTCCAGCAGATGCTTGGGCACTGGGCATGGATAACGTAGACTAATGCAGCTGATCATACAAATGTATAATGTGTGCCTATGTGTTTATGTGTATGTGTTTGTATATGTGTGTGTGTGTGTTTCTGTGTATCTATAAATGTGGGTGTATTTATTTATATATATATATTTGTGTGTACATGTGTGTATTTGTGTTTGTGTGTGTCTAAACACTGGGGGAAAAAAGCAAAATTTCTGCTTTTTTTCTCTCTTTATTCTTTTCCCAGATCGGAAACAAATTGCAGGTCCATTATTTTCAGAATCACATTACATGACATGATGCACCAAAATGTACTCTACCTCTGAACAGGAATACACTGAAAAGAACACAAGGTTTTCACAATGGAAACTGGACTCGCACTCGGCCCTGACCCTCAGCTCTGAGGCCCACTCCGCTTTAATCCCACCCCTAGATCCAGAGGGGGCTTTCTGCCTTCTCTTTCTTTATTTTTAATGTTCAGGAGTTTTGTTTCCAGAAGGGATTGTGTTTGATCCACATGCCCAAGTTCCAGCACAGAGAGGAACAATGGAGGTCAAGACCACTTTTCTTTTCATTTTTTTTTTTGTACACACTATGGAAATCTACATGGAGCGGATAGGGATTTTCTTCACTGTATTCAACAGTCATTGAGAGCCAGCGACATGTACTATGCTTATTCTTTTTTTTTCAATAGTAACAATAATAATAATAATAATAACAATGATCATCATCATCCTTTATACACAAAAGCACAAAAAGTTGGCAGCAAGGCCGGCGTGAGGATGCACAAGACGGCCGTCAGTTTTTACTCATGTCAATATTTAAACGCTGTACAAAATAGTGAAAGTCTGTATTTACACGGACAGTCCCTCCACTGTGTCCCTGTGTGTGTGTGTGTGTGTGTGTGTGTGTGTGTGTGTGTGTCATGCGTATGTTTCCATCTCTGGGTTCAGCTTCTGTGACAACCGCTGGTCACTGCGTCTCCATGGTAACCATGACATGAAAAATCGTGAAAATAACACAATATTGATTATACTGATCTGAATGTGATAATCTTTGTGCTTACATTTGTCATGAGGATGCTAAACAAGGACAAGGGTCAAATCCTAGAAACTCATAGGGCACGAGTTAGTGTGCTACATGCATAGGGAACTACATAAGGGACTAAATGGGGCACTGCATGTGATACTAAACATGGTACTGTATAGAGCACTGCATAGAGGCTATACAGGGCACTACATAGGACACTTTATAGAGTTCTGCACAGGGGCTACACAGGGCACTACATAGGAGAGTACATAGGGCACTATACAGACCACTGCATAGGGGGCTACTTAGGGAAGTAGGTAGGGCACTATTTAGAGCACTGCATGGGGGCTACATAGATCAACACATAGTGGAGTCTGTAGGGCCCTATATAGAGCCCTGCATAAGGGATGACATTACATAGGGGACTACTTAGGTAGATGACATTACATAGGGGAATACGAAGGTCATTATATAGGGCACTACACAGGGCAAAATATAGTGCACTAAATGAACATAGTTACTGTTGCTAGGTTGGACAAAATAAAAAAAAACATTCAAAAATAAATCATAGCTACAAATAAACACATTTGTGGGTGGAGCCTGGAGCGGCCAATGATGTTAGATCTAAAAAATGGACATCCACAGGTATATCATGTATTGCAGGTGTCCAGACTGCTTTAAACTCTCTGACTGGATAAGAGAGCAGGGGGCGGGGCTCTGATATGATTCGAATCAACAGGGACCCTGAAAGATATGTGTATACGAAGGAGACGAGCAGAGACGAGCTCGAGATCACAGCAGCCGAGGCGAGACGGAGGAGAGATTACTGTACATGAGCAGGCAGAGAGATGCCGAGCAGAACCATGCGTCAAGCAACAGGATGGTGGACGTCCAAGACAGACGGTTAACACGAGAAACCCTTTGGCAACAAAGGCCCCGAAGGCAGGGCATATACAAGGGGCAGTAGTTCACATGCCACTGAAATTAAAAAAACAAACCAGAGAAGTCAGTCATAGCCTCAGTACGTACGGGAAAGATCAATACACATAGGATCATATCCATATTTCGGTGTGGTGTGTTCTGGGTGTCTGTGGTGATGACGAGACTGAATGGATCGTTGCATAGAGAATCTGAAATGAAACTCCATTTAAAACCCTTCTCTGGATTCGATTTGTGTGTGTGTATGTAAATATGCCTATATGTATATTAGGGAATGTTCATTGACCCTAAATGCCATATTTAGTGGTGTACAGGGGAACCCCACCCATGTTTCAAAATACAACGGTCTGCATAATTAAAAGGATAAGATGTAAACAGAGCAAGGGAGACTGGGGTTTGATTAGTGATCTCACTGAGATTTTTTCACAGTGGAAATGAATGGAACCAGATGTCCTCTTCTAAAGCTCCTCACAGAACTTCAATACATGAAGAGGATTTAAGAAGATAGATGTTTTTAAATCCATTGCTGGTGGAGACACATGCAGGGCGTTATGAAGAAACCAGTCCCCTTATATTTAGAGATCGCCTATTCTTCATTATAATCATCATCATCATTAATTCATATAGAACTTTTTACACAGCTGGAGGGCATTGGTGGAGGTGGAGAGGGAGCAAAATGCTGGATTTGCCTGGTTCCATTCAGGAGCACTGGAAAAAATGTCTCTGCATCGACCACTGCACACCAGAAAACACTCTCACCGTCACTGTGTGCACAGCTCACATGCTGAATTATGCAGGAATTTATTTATTAAAATGGGTGGATTTCCACATTAATGATGAAGGGATGTACTCTGGAACCACTCTGAATGAGGATTTAAATTGTGCTCTATAGCTATCTGCATGCTATTGCTTTAAGAAATCAACAACCAACCCCTCAAAATATATATATATATATATGTAAATATAGTACTGATAATAAATATGACAAATAACAAACACAAAAATAAGAACAAAAACAAAGTATAAATAATTAAAATAACAAGCACAAAAAAGTGTTTCCAGAAATACAAATCCATAAATACACAAATGATTTACAATATTAGTCTCTTTACAGTAAAATACAGCTGTGCAAAATAAATCAAGTAAGGATGATCCAGAGCTTCTTTGCTTCACTTAAAAAACAAATAAATAAACATAAACATGAGGTATACAAGTAAAAAAAATATGAATAAGGCTTTTAAAATCGTAAATTATATCAGGCCAAAGAAAATGAGAATATATTATGAAGAGTACAATAAAATAAAATAAAATAAAATAAAATAAATTAGAAATTTAAGGATTACAGAAGGGGTTCAAGACGACAGGGGTTCTGTGATCAATTAGAGATGGCTGGATAATGGTTAAAGTCTAATATCACTGGACTCTGATTTGATTGA
This sequence comes from Hoplias malabaricus, assembly GCF_029633855.1. Lineage (NCBI taxonomy): Eukaryota > Metazoa > Chordata > Actinopteri > Characiformes > Erythrinidae > Hoplias > Hoplias malabaricus. Next base: position 34,294,254 of record NC_089804.1, on the reverse strand, counting down.
TGGTCCTGGTGTGATATTTTCACCCACTCTCTCTCTCTCTCTCTCTCTCTCTCTGGAGCTGAGGAGGTGGTTAGATATGGGTTTTTATACTTACTTTCTATTTTAAATATCTACGTTTTTGTGCGTGCAGTTCCACGTTCGCATTCGGTAGACACAGAACAAACAGGAGGAGAGAAAATGAAAACAAACTAATAAAACCCTAAGCACATTCAATGAGAAGGTCAATCATCGCCATGTTGGAATGTGGAGAGCGTGGGTCACTCGTCCGGCGCCGCTTGGGAAACTCTGTCTTTAAAAAACAGTCATTACAGTCTCAGGTCGGGGTTTAGGACTGGTTTAAAAAATTCCCAGAAGTGCTTCTGCCTTCAGAGACAAGACAGAGAGGAGGACAACTGAGGAGACTCTCCGTAAATAGAGAGGCCACAGCCTGGACAAGACCCTCAGAGAGGAGGGGGGCACTTATAAGGACACACTGAGAAATGTAATGCATTCATTTCACCTCATCCATACAATTCACACAATCAAAACAATTGAAACTGGGTCAGAGCAATACCTTCAGCACTGAACTGTATGAAATAATCACTGGGCATTTCTTGGTGACTGGGTGAGTGTATGAAACTTTCCACGGGTGTGTGTGTGTGTGTGTGTGTGTGACTGAGCAAGCATATGAAACCTCTGACAGGTGTGAGTGCGTTTGAATGACTGGGTGAGTGTGTGGGTTGACTGTGTGGACCCACTGTGTAGATCATATTTTCATATATCGTCCCTGGCTTGCTCTCCTGTGGGATTTATACATTCTTTACATTTTCACATTTCATATTAAAACTTTCTTTACCGGAATTCTGTGAAGCTCCTTTGTGATAATATTAGTTGTAAAAAGCGCAATACAAATAAATTTGATTTGATATATTCACCATTTCAGGATTTCTTGTTGTTCCCAAATCCCAAATTTTTTTTTTTTTAAATGTCACTTTGTCAGGTTTCGGATGTTTTTTTTCAGTCAAATCTTTGGTTGTACGATTGCAGACATAATCAGGTAAAACTCACTGCATGACTTTTCTCAGTGTATCTGTGCTTTGCTGTTGTTTATAGATGTGTAAATGGAGATCTTAGAGACAGAAGTTGCTGGACGCTGAGAACAGTGATGTCTTTGTCTATCACCGTGTCTCCAGTTGAGTCAGAGAGGCCATTGCCATGGAGACACTCCTTTAACAGACAGGTGACTCTCCTGTAGAAAAAAAGAGAGAAATAAATCAGCAGAGGAGAGAGGTTTAAAAAAAATAGGAGGTAATACATAATAAAATATATAATAATAATAATAATAATAATAAAATGGGTATGTGTTTACAGAAAATGAATAACTTAATGAATAAGTTATTATTATTTTATATAAAAAAAACATTGAAATATGCATGATAAAATTGTGCACTACCCTTCATAACTAATAGAGGGCAGGAGTGTTACATCAGAGCAGCTCTATCATATAAGTACAGTACACAGATCAAACACAAAATTGAAACCTCTGCCAGGTAAAGTGAATAACACTGATGATCTGATTACAATGCCCCCTGTGGAGGTAGTTTTTTTAAATTGATGTATGAAGCAGGATAAATGTTGAGTAATGATCTGAGATCCTTTGACAGGAACTATGCTGTAAAGGTTGTAATGTTTTGGTCAGTTCTGTAAGCAGAGCATCTGTGAGTACTCACTTCTCCTGACATTTGGTTTTTTAACTTGTGGCTGATTAGTGTAGTTAAACAAATAAATATTATTGAGGCAAACTCTTCAAAAATTCTGTACACACACACACACACACACACACACACACACACACAAGCCATCGTGAACAGGCAGCACAGATCAGGCCACATAAATCAAGCTCCACCCATAGGCAGCATTAATCAAACCCCAGGGAGCATAGATCAAGCCCCGCCCACACACTGCACAGATCAAGCCCTGCCCACAGACTGCACACGGCAGGGATTGGCCCATAATCCGTGGACTGAGACGGATTGGTGGCGGAGTTAAGAGCTTTGATCCTGATTTATCCCTCCATCCACTCTCCACACACACACACACACACACACACAGAGTGAGTAAGGAAATCTAAAGTGTGGATTATGAGATCCTCCTAAAGAACCTGGTCTCCGGGTCAGTAGGTTTCATTAAACTGTCAATTAACACTTTTTTTTCCCCATTTTTCATTTTCACACTCTCCTCCATCCAAGAACTGGGAATAACAGTTATAACAACTCTCCATAGCACACACACCTCCGGAGACGGAGCACAGACTTTCAGAAAAACAGAAAAGGTCCAGAAAAAGGAATAACATTTAAAAGTCCATCTGTTTCTTTGCATATATTCTAATGCCCCTCTCCCATGTTCTTCAGTGCTTAGGAATCCCATAGAGCAGGTATGAATCGGGTGGTGGATCATTCTCAGTACCGCAGTGACACTGATGTGGTGGTGGTGTGTTAGTGTGTGTTGTGCTGTTATGAGTGGTTCAGACACAGCAGTGCTGCTGGAGTATTTAAACCCTCACCGTCCAACTCTGTAGACTCTGATCTCGATGGTCCACTCTGTAGATGTAAAGTCAGAGACAGTAGCTCATCTGTCGCTGCAAATTTCAGGATCCTGAGAACAAGCTCCCTCCTTCTTGCAGCCCATTAGTGGACTATTAGCTACCCTTTCTTATGTAAATGAGGCAAATCTAGAGTTAGAGAACTCTCCAAAGGATGCAAGAGTGCTCAGAGAGAGATATAGGTAGTTTATATTTTTTGGTTAAATTTTCTTATTGCACCACACATGTAGACTTTTACACATACATATCAGAGATAGACAGAAAGATATATATGTAGAGAGAAAAAGAGAGATTAATCAAACTATGCCAGGACTGGTTTCTTTTTGGCTATAATTTATTGTTTTATTATTATTCAAATATAAATAAATAAAACTAGCAAGGTTTGCTTTTATCTTGGACCGGGAACAATATAGCAATATATTTATGAGGTAAACACTTCAACAGCTGCGTTGCATTTATGAAGTTTTTGTAGTGTTTGGGGTTTTAGTCGGCATGTCGGCAATAATAATTAAAAAAAAAAAAACGGGCGACACGGTGGCGCAGCAGGTAGTGTCGCAGTCACACAGCTCCAGGGGCCTGGAGATTGTGGGTTCGATTCCCGCTCCGGGTGTTCTCCCCGTGTCCGCGTGGGTTTCCTCCAGGTGCTCCGGTTACCTCCCACAGTCCAAAAAAAACCACACTTTGGTAGGTGGACTGGCAACTCAAAAGTGTCCGTAGGTGTGAATGTGTGTGTGTCTGTGTTGCCCTGTGAAGGACTGGCGCCCCCTCCAAGGTGTATTCCCGCCTTGCGCCCAATGATTCCAGGTAGGCCCTGGACCCACCGCGACCCTGAACTGGATAAGCGCTTACAGATAATGATTGATGATTGATTGATAAAAAAAACCTGGACAAGCAATGAGCAGTGAATCAATAAATAATAATAAAAACAAATATGGAGAAAATGTCTCAGCCATAATATGACAAAAAAAAAGCTAACGAATGAAACAATACCAATTTCCAATGTGTGTTTAGAAAGTTTATTTATTTGACATGATTTATTGTTTGGGGCTGTTTGTATTTTAGATGTTGAGTATAATACAGAATTGCCCGCGCTGTCTGTTCCAGTGAAGCAGGTCGACCTGAGGGAGGAGGGGCATGGTGAGTGCATTATTTATGGGTGAGAGGCGTTATGGTTCAAATTTTTCACATATAATAATATCAAAGTGAATTTCAGTAAAATAAAAAATTCTATAAAGAAGTACTTGAGGTTTTAATGTGTTGATTTCCATAATTTGAAAATTTAACTGAAACCCCATCTGCACTCTCTGTTGAGATAAATGGTGATGAAGAGCTAAATTCTGAATCTCTCAATATCAAACAAGGAACTTAATTTATTTAGAGCAAGTCTGACTGCCAAGTTGATATTTGTGTCTTGTGTTTGGACTGAGGGGGTTGACGGAGTGTTGGTCTGTGTTTAGACAGGCTCTAGGTCATTAGCATAACATCGGGCACCAAGTGTCTCACAGCAGGGAGCGGAGGATTGAGTTACGAAAAAAATCGTATTCTAGTGTTAAAAACTCCAGCAGCACTGCTGTGTCAGATCCATTCGTACCTGCTCTAAATACACTTCCACAATGACAGTGTCACTGCAGTGCTGAGAATGATCCACCACCCAAATCATACCTGCTCTTTGGGTGTCCTGAGCACCAAAGAATTGGGGGAAAGGGGATATAGTATGCAGAGCAACAGATGTTGGTTAGTAGTGTGTTACAGTAGATCTACACAATGTTTCTACACTCACTGTCCATTCTCTCAACTCCACTGTCTACAAAAGAGCAATGTGGTTATAATGTTATGGCTAATATCTGTTCATTCTCAGACGTTCACACAGTAGACAGGGAGCTGCTAGCCACTAACTCTCCTCCCTCAGCGTGGGTTCCATTTGCAAAACACAATTAAGCTCTTTACGGAGGTCAGAGGTTAAATGACACACTGGAGGGCGTTATGGGGTATTTGGGCTGGATTTCAAACCCTCGTTCTGTTGGAGCCCACCCAGAGCCTCCGAGCCCTTGGGCTGCAGCACTAGCAACAAACACTGAGCTAGCATCTACACACACTGCCCAAGCAACTCCCTAGGGCTTAGACCTATATTTACTATCTATTTTTACCAATATAATAAATAATACCCTGTTTAGTGTCAGTTTTACACACATACACACACCCAAACTGGACTCAATCCAAGCATGAATAAGCATTAGCTAATGCTAGCGGCTAAAGTTAAATCCAAGGAGAGCTCTCTAATCAGCCCACTCTCTTTCTCTCTCGCTTCCACATGTACACATTCTCTCTCTCTCTCTCTCTCTGTCTCTCTCTCTCTCTCTCTGTCTCTCTCTCTCACAACCTCGCACACACGCACTCTCTCTCTCTCTCTCTCTCACACACACACACACACACACACACACACACTCAAGTTCAAACTTAATATTTGATTTACACTCACTCACTCTCGCACACTGACACATTCTCTCTCACACACACTCACCCAGAAACACACTCACTCACACTCTCATACACTTTCTATCACACAAACACTCACTGACATTCTCTCTCTCTCTATCTGACCCAGTTCTACCTGGTTCTATTCACCACCGTGAACGATTCCGACACAGTCTCTTTAGAACAGAGCAGTTCACCCCAAACCAAACACTCTCTATCACCATGGTCACATCTCCATTATTTAATATTCAGAGAATAAACAAAAGCATGAGGCATTTGCTCGAGACGCGTCACACTCATGTCTCGATCGTTCGGTGTCCTAACATCTGTCTTTGTTGTCTAGAGGTTCTGATGACCTATTGAGTGTAAACATTGAGACAGAGACCCAGTGAGACCCAGTGCGACAGAGACATTCTTTGCAGAATCAGCTTGTAACTTAAAACACATTTTGAGATGTGAGAGGGACTCAGACTCCAGACTTTTCAGAGTGCTGTAGTGCAGGGTTAGACAATAATAAAGCTGCACAGAAGCACATGCAGCCTTAGCACTTTAAGATAGATGGTGCTGTTGCACTGAAATGGACAGAAACCTGCACTGTGTGCTTGATCAGAGAAGTGTTTAAAAATCCATTATAATATTTTAAAGCATCTGGCATAACTACTCAGAGGAATAAAATTAACAAATGCTACTTATATATATATATATTAGATCAAGTGTCCAGTCTCTTTTGCACATCAGGGTTCTGATGCAGAGAACTGTGTCCATGTGGAAACTTCACATCTGAGTGAGGCAAATTCAATGCAGTACTGCTGTTCAGTGAATACATAATTAATTAATTAATTAATTAATTAATGAACGAATGAATAAAGTAATGAATGAAAAAAAATGATTAAAGATGCTCACAGCTGTAATGAGGAGAAACATCTGGCCTCTCTGAACCCTGGCTTCTTCACTCTCTTGCATTCAGCAGCTTTGCTTTTAAAACTGTCTCAGGGAGAGCATACTTCAGCGTCCGGGAGCTTCAGTGCTGACCAAGGTCCATCCGGCATCTCTTCAATCATCTGGTGATGTCTCACTGACTGAAAGGTATAGAGAGGCTCAGATAAATCAAACGCTCACTGCGGCCAAGCACACAACCACAAAAAACACCAGTAATGTATGCTAATATCCAGCTGCGCTCTTGATGTTTCTCCTTATCTATTACAGAGTAATGAGACAGTGGCGGAAAGACCTCAGAGAGCGGGATGTAACTCTTCCAGGTGGAACCGTTCCAGCCCAGACATGGCATCTGCGACGTGAGGCTGAAAGGCTGGGGGAATGCGTTTGGCTGGAAGCAGGGGTTAGTCCCTTCCCCTCTAGAGTGAGAGCTGATTGAATACGGAGCTCTTACAGAGCGCCATGTGATCTGTGTATTGAGGCTGCACATGGCTCTGGAGGACTGAAGCTTATAAAACTCAAGTTTCTGTCAGAAAAAGAACAGAGAATGACTCGATCCTCATTCAAACTGGATTAGGTTTTCATGGGGACATCAGTAATAAAAAGTTAACATGCCTCCTCTGTGATAAAACTTGCATCTGGACAGCAACGAAAATCTAAAGGACGTCCAAGTTTCTTGTGCCCGAATTATGTCACATTGTCACATGATTATAAACAAGGTTCTGATTCTCATATTGTAATATAGTAACTCTATAAAATGCAGCTGTCGTTATAGTTATAATCCCTAGCATTATCAGCCTGTTATCTCCCTTTTCTCATTGACTTTATTTGATTATATATTTTACCTTCTTCTAATAACACTCTCCCAGGTGAAGTCCAGAGAACTTTTACCACTTTCACAGAGAAACTGCTTCAGTAACCTTTCCATTTTCACATTGTTTTGCTGCTCTGAAGATATTTTCAGGGAGTGTCTATGGAAACACGCTCAGAAGCTAAATACGGTGCGCAGCAATGCCCAAACTCATTTTTCATGCAACATGATGTGAGATCTGCCTGTTAAATCACAGAGATTTACATCCAAATACGATTGAAATGATCAGACCATCACTGAGTTATGAGAAAATCAGTAGATAATTCAGCCTGTAATTTTTTCACAGGACGTTGGTGGAAAAACACAGTCGATTCGGATGGAAATAGAACTACAGTGGACCCTCTTAAAAGATAGAATTACCCCAGGACCCCTACAAATTAATTCCATCTGGATAGGGCCTCAGAGGAAGAACTAATAACATAAAGACTAGGGCTAGGCTTATATATCCCATAATTGTCTGCTCCCATTCGCTGCAATAATTCAATGAAATAATGAATGAATCAATCAATCAAACCAAAATCCCCTGAAATTAAGGAACTTAATTGGGAGTGTGCTACTCCTCTCTGCAGTAACAGCTTCTGCCTTCACGAGCTTTAAAATACATTTTGCCACATTGCTGTGAGGATCTGATTGCACACCCCCATGTAAACCTTATTTTGGATAGGTACAGATATTGGATGATTAGCTCTGGGATTTTAACTCATCCCAAAGGCACTGGAAGGAGCTCCATCTACATCACCCCGGAAAACACAGTTCAACTGCTCCACAGGGGTCTTTATATTTATACCCCTGTAGTCTCTCTCTCTCTCTCTCTCTCTCTCTCTCTCTCTCTCTCTCTCTCTCTCTCTCTCCCTCTCTCTCTCACACACACACACACACACACATACACACACACACACATCCCAGTGCTGGGGTCTTTATGTTTACACCCCTCTAGCCCATGCTTGGCATTGTAGGTGGAGACCTTAGGCTCATGGCAAGCTGCTCCAGATTTCCTCCCCATTTCCTTTCATACTGTTCTTTGAAACAGTTGCACCTCAAACAATGTTGAAAGAAGAAGGTGTTTAAATGTGAAACTACGTCAACCTTTACACCAAAGTTATAAGAACTCACCAGTGTCCTCAGGTGTCCTCCAGTCTCAGAGTAATATGTGAAATGGCAGAAGCAGATGTAGAATTTTTTTTCCAGTTCTAAGCCTCTCCTCAGCCTTCACAAACCCTAAACAGGATCGATATAAACATCAACAATAATGTATCAGGACCGTGGTAATGATGCCTCAATGCAAAATGTATTTATCAGCTCAGTAACAGTATATACAAAAAAATTATTATATAGTGCTCCTTTGAGGTACAAAACTACCTAGTGTTTTTAGTGCCTTTAAAATACTACACAAACACATTTCTACTTCTTCTTGTTGCTGTTATGATTATAATTTTAACTCACCCTCCCATCAGCAGCTCACCAAAAAGATGTAAACTTCTTCCCGAGAGCAGACACGGCTGGAGATAAAGAGGAAAAAAGCAGGAAAACAGGAATTAATATATAAACATATATAGTAATGAATGAATGAATGAGTGAATGATGAGATGTACTTGCTCTGTGACAGGCCTTTAATCCCGTACTGGGAAGGAAATACAGAGGCTAAAGCTCATCAGCATGAGATGGGCTAAATAATGAGATCATAAACCCCACCCACAAACTAATTTTGCCCTGATTTTTTCCCTCTCTCTCTCTCTCTCTCTCTCTCTCTCTCTCTCTCTCTCTCTCCCAGGCTTCCTACACTCCTTCCTCCTGATCCCTTCATCTTACCATCTCCCAGTTTTCCGGCCTGCTCCGCGGCTCCACCCTGCAGGATTTTGGTGAGGACGTTCTCTCCCTCTGTGGGCTGTTGTCCCGGCTGAGCCGCGCTGCCTATCCCACCCGGGCGGGGGGCTGCTTTTGACCCTGAGGGAGAGAAATAGTTCAAATCTTTGGGAGAGAGTACACATTTTATAGTAACAAAAGGTAAGTTTTGCTATTTTTGCCCTTGAGCTCCCACTACAGTTCTTACAAAGTTATTCATTTTACAGCACTGTCCTGAAATAACAGGGGAGGGTATGAGTGGTTTCCTACCCTCCTTTAAAAGTTACATAGTGCAGTTTCTGCAGTGCTAAGCTCGAATACGCAACTACAGAAGCTATTCTCTCTATTACAGCTCAATAGAGAATCACAATTATATTTAAGCTGTAATTTAAAGTAAAAATACTACCTAGTGTTGCTTTAAAGGAGAAACAGCAGCACATCTTGATTAGAGCTGCTACATAATAATGACATTTTCAGCCCTCATTGCTCACTAGCAGCTCAACATATGCAGTGGCCACTAGGGGGCCTTAAAAAGAGCATGCTACTATCATCTCACTCTAAATGTAGATATTTGATAAAAATAAACAGGAGCATTTATATGACAAGGTTTGAGTTCATGACCCCAAGTATTTAGAGCTGTGTGTTTATTTATTTTTTCTTTCTATGGTACATTTTTGAGTTACATTATTTTATTTTATGCAAACCAAGACGTTTACTTTTTTTGTTTGTTTCTACTGAATGTTGGAAACAGTTACATTTATAATAAAATTAGTCATTAACTTTTATTTTGTTGCAATAGTTTGTTTTTCAAGTTATTTTTCAGTGCTTGGTCATATCACCAAGATTATTGTTGTAAGAAATTAACCTGGACATATTGTGATATTATCGCAAGGCGGGAACACACTTTAGAGGGGTGCCAGTCCTTCACAGGGCGACATACACACACACATTCACACACATTCACTCACACACTCAAACCTATGAACAGTTTTGAGTCGCCAATCCACCTACACTCTTAAAAATAAAGGTGCTAGAAAAGGTTCTTTGAGTGATGCCATAGAAGAACCACTTTTGTTTCCAAAGAAGAACCGTTTTTGTTGATATGGTTAAATGGACTCAGAGCCTTAAATAAACTCAGAGCCTTAAGACTGAACGATTTTGAAAATTTTAAAAGGTTTTCACACATGCATTTCTTAACCAAAACTGGTTCTTTATGGAACCAAAAGTGATTCCTTTATGGCATCATTCCAAGAACCTTTTGTAGCACCTTTATTTTTAAGAGTGTACCAACATGTGTTTTGGACAATTAGAAGAAACAGGAGCACCCATAGGAAACCCGTGCAGAGACAGGGAGAACACACTAAACACCTCACAGGCACCCGGAGTGCGACAACCCCAGGACCCTGGAGCTGTGTGACAGTGACATTTATATATATTTAGGGTTCAAGCACTCAGTGCGTAGAACCCTATTGTTTTTGTACCGTTTTTTTAGGGGTCCAAGCACTGCAAGTGCTGGAGCCCTATTGTTTTTGTTCCGTTTTTTCCGCTTTTTTTTTTTTCTTCTTCTTCTTCTTTTTCTCCGATGAAACGCGATGGGCAGCCCAAACCGTAGGTCCTACAGACTTGTCGTTTGGTCAACTGGTAGTAAACCCTCCCGCTACTCAGGCGCAAAAAATCAACCCAATCAGCCTGATGGTGGCACTATAGCGACGCGGAACGCGTCGCTCCCTATATCTCCTACCCCGTGTGGCGTATAGACGAAATTCTTTTTTTCCCTGATTCCTCAGGTCAGACCCTACAAAAAAGCCTCAAGAACCCATAAGCTCCGCCTACTTAGATTTTGAGCTAATTTGCATAATATGCAAAATCGCACACATTTTTGAGCGCGAACTAGTCTCTGGAAATGTACCCAATATGGACATATGTGGTATCAGCAGAATCCTAAGAACCTGAACTTTAATAATTATCCAAAAAAAGTTGGAATTTCATCACTGCTTGGCTTCCAGACTCCGCCCAAATACAGGGGTAGAGCTCGCGTTCCAAAAATTAGACAAATACAGCTATAACTCGCAAACGCTTTCTCCGAATGTTACGATACTTCACATGCTTGATTCCTATAAGGGCTGGAAGACATGAGTACTTGGTTGTGCAACTGCAAGCCTAGGGGGCGCTATAACAATAAAAAATTTGTTACGCTTCACAGGATTGTCCCATTGACATGCCGCTTGGTATGCATGTAGTGTGTGATGAGCTGACTCAGATTATATGACGATGATGTCATATTCAAAAAAACATGTCCGCCATCGGCCAATCAAATTTCAGCAGCTGTTTCATGACCTTAACAAGGTCCTATCATCATGACACTTGCATGGTATGTCCATGGCCCCACTTCCTGAGCACATAAAATGTTTCATAACAATAGCCACTAGGGGGCGCAATTAAATTTATCAACATGCAAATATGGAATATCTCAGCGAAATATAAACATATTAACAAGCAGTTTGCTTTATTTTATACTCTGCAAATTGCCTTACAACTTTGTAATTACAACTATTGTCAAAAAATGCATACTTTATCCACAATAGTCAGGTATGTGAAAATGGAGCTTTTCGCACTCCTCCCTGGAAATTTGTCTTATCAATAAACAACTGGTATTTTTGAAGTCTGTATAGAGTGTAGGTAAATAATTATCAAAAAAATCTAGAACTTTTGACATGCTGTTGTGGCAGTTATTTAACAAATATGCATGGGCGGGCCTCGATGCACTCTTTGAGCTATAACTACAACAAACTTCACACAAATCAAACACAACTTGGTACACATATGTACATCATTACTCTGAAGTAGTGTGCCAAATGTGACCACATTGCACAGAAAGGGGGCGCTACAATTAGACAGCAACTGGTTGCACAGGTTATTAATTGATTACACCGCCACCTAGAGATGCAGTACCAGCACAATGAGATAGATATATTCTGAACATCATGGAAAAGGACCTTGTGCATTTTCATAACATATGCCTAAAGCATTTTTGAGTTACAGCTGTTTTTTATGTGATGTTTCAACGGCAAGCTGCACATCTCTATTTAAGCAGAGGCTGCAATCACACAGTAATGAAAGTTCCACATTTTTTTGATAATTACTAAAGTTCAGGTTCTTACGATTCTCATGATACCACATATGTCTATATTGGGTTTTGATCCAAGGACTAGTTCTTGATCAAATATATGTCCGTTATATCTCATTTATACCCACACCTGCAGACTCACTATACCCTCAGCCCCTCCCTCTCCTTCTCACACACAAACTGTCACCTCTCCCCCTCCCCTCCCCCTGCCAGTCAGAGAGGGCCAGAGGACAGAGACAATTGAAAGCATATCTAAACAAATCAACAATAACATCATGACTGGTTCCTTATTTTTGTTTCAGTGTCCAAGTTTTCAGCTCCACTGGCCGAAGGAGCACTTTGCAGAAAGGGGTGCACCTCTTGCTCTGCATACTTTCATTGCTCCCTTTCACATGTTCTTCAATGGTCAGGACACCTACAAAGCAGATATGCTGCAAATGTATGACCTACTGTCTCTGCCTTTTTTATCTATAATGTGGACCAACAGAGTATGTGTGTGTAAGTGTGTAGGCAGTGAGTGGAAACAGGTTTTAAAATTATCCAGCAGCACTGTTCTGTCTGATCCACTCATGAGAGCACAATAAACACTGACATAGCATCACAATGTCAAAATACAATGCTGAGAATGTATGAGCAACTGTGTCTGAATTTATGTCTATAAGTTTGACCAATAAAATATATGTATCTCAGTGTGGACAGTGAAATCTCTAGCAGCACTGCTGTGTCTTATCCATTCATAAGAGCACTACACACACTGACCTATCACCACAATGTCAGTGTCACTGCAGTGCTGAGAATTATCCACCACCCACATTAAATATACTTTGTGGATGTCCTGAACATTGGGTCAGAATCCAAGGTGAAATTCCAGAGTCAGTTCTGTGCTCTGGGCTGTCTCTGTAACCCAAGCCCCATGTTCACCTGCCTGCAGACCAGAAATTCACCCACTCATCTACTACCCCTTCTTCTTACAATCCAGAGCACCAAGGATCACATTTTAAAGCACTACAAAATCTATATTCAAGTGTGGCTCCTGTATCAGGAACTGTCATATGCTACGCTCCTGCTCTGCAAAGACTGCTCGCTTTCACCCTGCTCTTCAATGGTCTGGACACCCATACCGCAGGTATGACTCAGGTGTTGGAGTTGTAAATCCCTCAGCATCACTGCTGGACAGAGAATAGTCCACAACCAAACACTGCCAGCATAGATTGTCTTCTGTCCACTGATAACAGACTCGAGTACAAGCCACTCCACATCATATCTGCTGTTTGTGGCTCCTGAACATTAGGGTGAGAAACCAGAGTGCAACTCTATACTGTGTCTGTCATCCGCTACTCATCCATCTCACGCTACACTTCCAAAGAGATGCCAGAACAGCATGGAACACCTTACAAACACTACACAAACTTCCCCAAAAGCCCCTACTATCTCAGGACAGCTCATATGAATAAAACACCTTACAAACACTACACAAACTTCCCCAAAAGCCCCTACTATCTCAGGACAGCTCATATGAATAAAACACCTTACAAACACTACACAAACTTCCCCAAAAGCCCCTACTATCTCAGGACAGCTCATATGAATAAAACACCTTACAAACACTACACAAACTTCCCCAAAAGCCCCTACTATCTCAGGACAGCTCATATGAATAAAACACTTTACAAACACTACACAAACTTCCTCAAAAGCCCCTACTATCTCAGGACAGCTCATATGAATAAAACACTTTACAAACACTACACAAACTTCCCCAAAAGCCCCTACTATCTCAGGACAGATCATATGCTAGCACATTGTTCTTCTACCAGCGAATATAAGCTTGGACCCCGAGAATTGTCGCTTGCGGCTATATTTAGGGTTCATGCACTCAGTGCGTAGAACCCTATTGTTTTTGTACCGGTTTTTTAGGGGTCCAAGCACTGCAAGTGCTGGAGCCCTATTGTTTTTGTTCTGTTTTTTCTGCTTTTTTTTTTTTTTTTTTTTTTTTTTTTTCTTCTTTTTCTCCGATGAAACGCAATGGGCAGCCCAAACCGTAGGTCCTACAGACTTGTCGTTTGGTCAACTGGTAGTAAACCCTCCCGCTACTCAGGCGCAAAAAATCAGCCCGATCAGCCTGATGGTGGCGCTGTAGCGACGCGGAACGCGTCGCTCCCTATATCTCCTACCCCGTGTGGTGTAGAAACGAAATTCTTTTTTTCCCAGATTCCTCAGGTCAGACCCTACAAAAAAGCCTCAAGAACCCATAAGCTCCGCCTACTTAGATTTTGAGCTAATTTGCATAATATGCAAAATCGCACACATTTTGAGCGCGAACTAGTCTTTGGAAATGTACCCAATATGGACATATGTGGTATCAGCAGAATCCTAAGAACCTGAACTTTAATAATTATCCAAAAAAAGTTGGAATTTCATCACTGCTTGGCTTCCAGACTCCGCCCAAATACAGGGGTAGAGCTCGCGTTCCAAAAATCAGACAAATACAGCTATAACTCGCAACCGCTTTCTCCAAATGCTACGATACTTCACATGCTTGATCCCTATAAGGGCCGGAAGACATGAGTACTTGGTTGTGCAACTGCAAGCCTAGGGGGCGCTATAACAACAAAAAATATGTTACGCTTCACAGGATTGTCCCATTGACATGCCGCTTGGTATGCATGTAGTGTGTGATGAGCTGACTCAGATTATATGACGATGATGTCATATTCAAAAAAACGTGTCCACCATCGGCCAATCAAATTTCAGCAGCTGTTTCATGACCTTAACAAGGTCCTATCATCATGACACTTGCATGGTATGTCCATGGCCCCACTTCCTGAGCACATAAAAAGTTTAATAACAATAGCCACTAGGGAGCGCAATTAAATTTTTCAACATGCAAATATGGAATATCTCAGCGAAATATAAACATATTGACAAGCAGTTTGCTTTATTTCATACTTTGCAAATTGCCTTACAACTTTGCAATTACAACTATTGTCAAAAAATGCATAGTTTATCCACAATAGTCAGGTATGTGAAAATGGAGCTTTTCGCACTCCTCCCTGGAAATTTGTCTTATCAATAAACAACTGGTATTTTTGAAGTCTGTATAGACTGTAGGTAAATAATTATCAAAAAAATCTAAAACTTTTGACATGCTGTTGTGGCAGTTATTTAACAAATATGCATGGGCGGGCCTCGATGCACTCTTTGAGCTATAACTACAACAAACTTCACACAAATCAAACACAACTTGGTACACATATGTACGTCATTACTCTGAAGTAGTGTGCCAAATGTGACCACATTGCACAGAAAGGGGGCGCTACAATTAGACAGCAACTGGTTGCACAGGTTATTAATTGATTACACCGCCACCTAGAGATGCAATACCAGCACAATGAGATAGATATATTCTGAACATCATGGAAAAGGACCTTGTGCATTTTCATAACATATGCCTAAAGCATTTTTGAGTTACAGCTGTTTTTTATGTGATGTTTCAACGGCAAGCTTCACATCTCTATTTAAGCAGAGGCTGCAATCACACAGTAATGAAAGTTCCACATTTTTTTGATAGCTACTAAAGTTCAGGTTCTTACGATTCTGATGATACCACATATGTCTATATTGGGTTTTGATCCAAGGACTAGTTCTTGATCAAATATATGTCCGTTATATCTCATTTATACCCACACCTGCAGACTCACTATACCCTCAGCCCCTCCCTCTCCTTCTCACACACAAACTGTCACCTCTCCCCCTCCCCTCCCCCCTGCCAGTCAGAGAGGGCCAGAGGACAGAGACAATTGAAAGCATATCTAAACAAATCAACAATAACATCATGACTGGTTCCTTATTTTTGTTTTAGTGTCCAAGTTTTCAGCTCCACTGGCCGAAGGAGCACTTTACAGAAAGTAAAGCAGGGGTGCACCTCTTGCTCTGCATACTTTCATTGCTCCCTTTCACATGTTCTTCAATGGTCAGGACACCTACAAAGCAGATATGCTGCAAATGTATGACCTACTGTCTCTGCCTTTTTTATCTATAATGTGGACCAACAGAGTATGTGTGTGTAACTGTGTAGGCAGTGAGTGGAAACAGGTTTTAAAATTATCCAGCAGCACTGTTCTGTCTGATCCACTCATGAGAGCACAATAAACACTGACATAGCATCACAATGTCAAAATACAATGCTGAGAATGTATGAGCAACTGTGTCTGAATTCATAAGTTTGACCAATAAAATATATGTATCTCAGTGTGGACAGTGAGTTGACACAGGTGTTAAAATCTCTAGCAGCACTGCTGTGTCTTATCCACTCATAAGAGTACTACACACACTGACCTATCACCACAATGTCAGTGTCACTGCAGTGCTGAGAATTGTCCACCACCCACATTAAATATACTTTGTGGATGTCCTGAACATTGGGTCAGAATCCAAGGTGAAATTCCAGAGTCAGTTCTGTGCTCTGTGCTGTCTCTGTAACCCAAGCCCCATGTTCACCTGCCTGCAGACCAGAAATTTACTTCTACTACCCCTTCTTCTTACAATCCAGAGCACCAAGGATCACATTTTAAAGCACTACAAAATCTATATTCAAGTGTGGCTCCTGTATCAGGAACTGTCATATGCTACGCTCCTGCTCTGCAAAGACTGCTCGCTTTCACCCTGCTCTTCAATGGTCTGGACACCCATACCTCAATACAGCAGGTATGACTCAGGTGTTGGCATTTTAAATCCCTCAGCAACACTGCTGGACAGAGAATAGTCCACAACCAAACACTGCCAGCAGAGAGTGTCTTCTGTCAACTGATGACTGACTCGAGTACAAGCTAATCCACATCATATCTGCTGTTTGGGGGACCTGAACATTAGGGTGAGAAACCAGAGTGCAACTCCAGAGTGACTTCTGTGCTCTATGCTTTCTCTGTCATCCGCTACTCCTCCATCTCATGCTACACCTCCAAAGAGATGCCAGAACAGCATGGAACACCTTATAAACACTACACAAACTTCCCCAAAAGCCCCTATTATCCCAGGACAGCTCTTATGCATAGAACACCTTACAAACACTACACAAGCTTCCCTAAAAGCCCCTACTATCTCAGGACAGCTCATATGCATAGAACACCTTACAAACACTACACAAACTTCCCCAAAAGCCCCTATTATCTCAGGACAGCTCATATGCATAGAACACCTTACAAACACTACACAAACTTCCCCAAAAGCCCCTACTATCTCAGGACAGCTCATATGCATAGAACACCTTACAAACACTACACAAACTTCCCCAAAAGCCCCTATTATCTCAGGACAGCTCATATGCATAGAACACGTTACAAACACTACACAAACTTCCCCAAAAGCCCCTATTATCTCAGGACAGCTCATATGCATAGAACACTTTACAAACACTACACAAACTTCCCCAAAAGCCCCTACTTTCTCAGGACAGCTCATATGCATAGAACACCTTACAAACACTACACAAACTTCCCCAAAAGCCCCTACTATCTCAGGACAGCTCATATGCATAGAACACCTTACAAACACTACACAAACTTCCCCAAAAGCCCCTACTATCTCAGGACAGCTCATTTGCTAGCACATTGTTCTCCTACCAGCGAATACCAGCTTGGACCCCGGGAATTGTCGCTTGCGGCTATATTCTTATTATTCTTTTTCTCCTGTAAAAGTCACTGTGCGGAAGAGACCGTAGGTCGTACAGACTTCCCACTTGGAGGGTAGATGTAGTTTGTGTGCATCTCGGAGGACAACAAAAATTACACTGATTGGCCTAATGGTGGCGCTATAGCGAAGTGAAACGCGTTTAGGTTCATATCTCCTACACCGTGAGGCGTAGAGACAAAATCTTTTTTTCCACTGATTCTTTGGGTCCTGACAAATCAAAAACGGGTTAGTCAAAATTTCATTTTTCTAACGTTATTATCACGCTAATTTGCATAGTTTGCAAAACCTACTTTTGCGAACTAGTCCGGGGATTTTTGTCCAATTCTCTTGAGCTTGGTGCCAAAATGTTCACAGGAGTCTGAAGGTTAATAATTATAAAAAAAAAAGTTTAAATTTCGATTCAATATGGCCGCCATATGCAAATGAACCTCTTCGGCTTATCATATGTTTTACTTACAAATTTATAACAATTTCATACTTTACTCCAATGTGTTCAAATTTCATATTCTACTTCCAGATATGATTCTGAGGTAGCATGTCAAATGAGGAGCCAATATTCATATAGGGGGCGCTGTAAATGCTACAAGTGTATATCTCAGCATCCGCAAGGCGGATCGGACCGCCGTTTTGCATGCTGCTTCTCTGGGCAAGGCTATAAGTGGAAAATTAAGGACAATTAGATTCGGGTAAAATTGTGATCGTCATCGGCCAATCAGATGTTAGCACCTGTTTGACTACCTTAACAAGGTCCAATCATCATGGGATTTGACTGGTATGTTCCTGGGAGCACTCCCTACGTGCATAAAAATGTTCGTAACGATAGCCACTAGGGGGCGCTATATCAAGAAAATATGATATTTCTCAGCGAAAATTAAGCGTATCGACACGCAGTTTACTTCTCTGTATACTCTGCAGAGGGCCTCACAACTTTATCATTGCAAGTGTTGTCAAAAAATGCATTGTTTTTTTTCAATCGCCAGTTGTTTAAAATTGAACTTTTTCAAACTAGTCCGTGGAATTTTGCTCTATTCCCAAATAATTGACCTTGTTAGAATCTGCAGAGCCTGTAGGTCAATAATTATCAAAAAAAGTTCAACATTTGGACAAACTTTTGTTGTAATAAATCAATAAATCGAAGTGTGTGGAGCTTTAAACATTCTTTCAGCTGTAACTCAAACAATTTAAGCCCAATCAAGATTAAATTTGACATACATATGTAGGGCCTTACTATGAAGAAGCATATACAATATGACTCCAATCCACCAAAAGGGGGCGCTACAATTGGACAATAACTGATAAAATTAGCTTTTTTGTGTTTTAGCGCCATCTAGGATTGCAGTGGCACCACAAATTAATCATGTCATCTGATCCTCATACTGATCAAGCATGTGCAGTTTTGAAATTTTTGGGGAAAGCTTTTTTGAGTTATAGGTGCATTTGTGATTTCTAGAATTCATGCTGGATCTCTATTATTTGGAGGGGCCTGTAAGCCACATAGTGATGAAAGTTCAACATTTTATTGATAATTATTATATGCCAGATCTTTAGGATTCCACTGATACCACATATGTCCATGTTAGGAAAATATCCATAGAGTAGTACTCCCTTAAACAGTTCTAACATGAAAGACTGTAACTGCTTAGCAACAATATGTTACAGTAGTAAATTCTTTCACCACCAGATAGAACTACAAAACTAAATATTGTTTTGTTTAAAGTCTCCTATACCTCTTCAAGTGGCCATTTACCCTCACCAGTCAGAAAGTACCCTTTGTTATTGTGTGTTTTATTCTGATGTACTGAGTTTCTGATGTTTATACTTGTTTCTCACAGAGTACAGTGTCCCATTTAATGCCTGACATATTAAAAGGCAAGAGCTGCACTCTGATTGGCTGTAGTGCGAGGCAACCTCCTCCCCCACACCGCCTCCTGCATTTAAATGCCCACCTGCATTTAAATATTTTATATTTATATATAACTACTCTATAGTAGCCTGTCCAGAGCACAGGTTGCTCTGATAGTGGCCTTCAGCTCTTCTGCATTGTTGGGTCTGGCGTATTGCATCTTACTCTTCACAATACCCTGTAGATTTTCAATGGGGTTAAGGTCAGTCGTGTTTGTTGGCCAATTAAGAACAGTGAGACCATGGTCCTTAAACCAGGTACTGGTAGCTTTGGCACTGTGTGCAAGTCCCAAGTACTGTTGGAAAATGAAACCTGCATCTCCATAAAGTTGGTCAGAGCAGGAAGCATGAAATACCCTAAAACATCCTGGTAGACGGCTGCATTGATCTTGGCCCTCAGAGAACACAGTGGACCAACTCGAGCAGATGACATGGCAACCCAAACCATCATTAACTGTGGAAACTTTACACTGGCCCAAGCTACACGCTTCTGATGCTGTCTCTTGTTCAAGAGTGGGTTCACACAAGGAATGCGACGCTGAAACCCATGTCTTGCATACATCTGTGCGTGGTGGTTTTTGAAGCGCTGACTCCAGCTGCAGTCCAGTCTTTGAGAATCTCCCTGACATTTTTGAATGGGTTTTATTTAACAATCCTCTACCATATCTTTTCCTTTCTTTCTCCTCTCTATTAATGAGCTTGGACACAGAGCTCTGTGAACAGCCAGCATTTTTAGCAATGACCATTTGTGTCTTGCTCTGCTGGTGTAAGGTGTCAGTGGTCATCTTTTGGACAACTGTCAAGTCAGCAGTCTTCACCATGATTGTGGAGCCTACAGAACTAGACTGAGAGACCATTTAAAGGCCTTTGCAGGTGTTTTGAGTTAATTCACTGATTAGAGTGTCGCACCAGTTGTCTTCAATATTGAACCTTTTCACAATATTCAAATTTTCTGACATACTGAATTTGGGGTTTTCATTAGTTGTCATTTATAATCATCAAATTAAAAGAAATAAACATTTGACATATATCAGTCTGTGAGTAATGAATGAGTATAATATACAAGTTTAACTTTTGGAATAGAATTATGGAAATAAATCAACTTTTTCATGATATTCTAATTTTATGTTTATAGTATGTTTATAGTTTATAGTAAGCACTGCTCACACATTATATACCTCACACAAAGACCCTCTTCCATCACACACATCACTCAGAAACAAACACATCTCAGAGACTGTAGAACACAAGTCACAAACACAAGCACTTATTGCAAATAATCTGACACTGCACATACCTACTTGGCTCAATGTCTAACAATTTTGCCATAGCCACAAATGTCAATACATCCTCTCCCAATCAATTCATACTACAGGAGTTGTCAGATTTGACTTGACTGCCATATTAAGCCAGTTAGTGCTTGAACCCGCAGATAGCCGCTAGCGGCTCTAGTTATTATTATTATTATTATTATTATTATTATTATTATTATTATTATTATTATTATTATTATGTCATCAGTGTTTTGCTACTTGTTCACTGGAGACTAGAACTCTTATGAGAGTAGCCTGTGAGTGGAGGTTGTGTAAAGCCTCTAGAATGTCCTGCCCTATTTACACTGGCTCATTTGGTCTGTCAGGTCTCTCATTTTTATGGTGGATTGCAGCGAGCCTGGACCCTGGGCTAAATGTCATTATCCAGACTGTGATCCTCTGGGCTCACAGAAATGCTAAGGTACATTACATTACATTAAAACAGTGCATCCTGCATCAGATCCAGCCGTTGACCCGAATAATTACCATGAATTATTCAACAAGGTGTCAGTGCCGGCAGGGAGAAGGCACAAAACTCCACCTTTCACACTCGCATAATCCAGGACTTGGAGAGGGCAATTACGTTCATGTCCAGGTGTGTAAATGATTTTAAGCAAGAGACAATGTGTTGTACTTTCCAAGTGGCTCTTATCTACACAAATAAACAGCTCCACTGTAACATTCGATAACACCCTCTGAGTTGCAGCCGTGAGAGCACACATGAAAACGTAACTCAATTTGCCAAATGGCTGGCTGGGTTCCCTCCAACTTAATAGAGTCTAACTTTGCAACAGACAAACCTGGGCAGCATTTAAACAACACATCTACAAACTGCACTAAAACTGATCCTGCAGCATAATCAGTTCTCTTCTCTCACCGATGCCTGTGGCTGGGGTCGTGGGGCCTTTGGGTGGCTGGACGGCCGCTTTAGAGCCGATGGCAACTGCAGGAGTTGGAGTGGCAGCAGGAGGAGGAGTGTCCACCTTCATCTACTCCCAAAGATGGAAGATGATTAGGGAAGCATTACACACACCATAACAACAATACAGAATTCAGATTTAGAGATTATTTAGGATATAGGGATTATTTTATCACAAGGTGATATTGTAGGTGTACATATACGTTTAAAAACATTATGCTTTGTAACACATAGTTGCGATTCAAAGTGTAAACATTCTCCCGCTCTTTTGTCATTATATGGTATCTGTTGTGTAGAATTCAAAATCACATTTATTATTTTATTCAATGGAAAATAACCAGAAAATGAAGTAGTGTGAATGTGGTGTGTGAAGAATTTATTGGTCGCTGCATTCATTATGACCACTGCAAAAGCATGTGATGGATTTGTTCTGTTCTAGGGGCTATTGTATACAAAAGTGAGAGTTTTGGTTTTGACGATTTAAAGATGGTGACTGATTTTTATGTTAGAGGTTTTAAATATGATGACAATTAATTTTATGTTGCTTTTGTTGAA
This sequence comes from Hoplias malabaricus, assembly GCF_029633855.1. Lineage (NCBI taxonomy): Eukaryota > Metazoa > Chordata > Actinopteri > Characiformes > Erythrinidae > Hoplias > Hoplias malabaricus. The sequence goes on along the minus strand of NC_089804.1, from coordinate 34,272,042 downwards.
TAAAATGATAATTGCAATTTTTAATACTGCACAACAGTTACCGTAAAATGAGGTGAAGAATAATAGAATTATGGATTACAATTATATGTTACACAAAAATACTCTAAAACTAATTTTTACACTTGATATAATAATCTTAGACTCTAAACCAGACCCTAAATTTAGCCTTAATCCTAACAAGACCCAGATTTTATGAAGGAACAAAATATATATAGTTCTTGAAGGTTGATTTAGTAAAAGCACTTCAAGAAGAATATGCCTTTTTAAATGCTTCAAATTTTGAAGCAAAATATGTTCAGAAATGTTTTAAAAACTATTATATATGGCATCAAAATAATTGTCCATCCCTTTTTTGGTTCCTTAAAGAATCCTTTTATTTAAGCATGTAATATCCAAAAATATTTACACTGTAATTAATGGACATTGACCTTTTGAAATCTCTGATTAAATTCCACTCTTAAAAGTTCATTCATTCATTCATTATCTGTAACCGCTTATCAAATTCAAGGTCGCGGGGGGTCCAGAGCCTACCTGGAATCATTGGGCGCCAGGCGGGAATACACCCTGGAGGGGGCGCCAGTCCTTCACAGGGCAACACAGACACACACATACATTCACTCACACATTCACACCCACGGACACTTTTGAGTCGCCAATCCACCTACCAACGTGTGTTTTTGGACTGTGGGAGGAAACCGGAGCACCCGGAGGAAACCCACTCTTAAAAGTTACACAAATTAATTTTCTCATTAATTTGTCATCAGTATGAAAGGACTGCCTTTGCCAAAGCTGTAGGACCACCGTGATAATAGGCTTAGTCTCACTTACCCCAGGAACAGCTGGCTGAGCTGTGGTTGGTCCAGCAGCCTGCTGTCGACCCGGTGCTGAAGCCTGACCAGGCTTAGCCTGCTGCTGAGCGGCCCCAGCTCCAGCACCAGTCACCAGGGCTGTAGATGAGGGTTGAGTGGCTCCTGCTGTGGTTGCGGGCTGCTGTTGAGGCTGCTGTTGGGCACGAGGCTGCTGGGACCCAGGTTGTCCAGTTTCAGGCTGCTGGGATCCAGGCTGCCGGCTGGTTGGTTGTTGTGCTGAGGATCTCTGCGGCCCTTGCTGTGGTGGTTGCTGTTGACCTCCTGAACCTTGCTGCTGCTGATGCTGCTGTTGCCTGGACCCGGGAGATTCCTGACGCCTGGATGAACCCGACTGTCTTTGCCCCCTCTGGCCACTGGACGTGTGGTGGTGTCCGGAAGCAGGGTCCCTCGAGTAATCGCCTGAGTCCCGAAAGCCTGACTGTGAAGACCTAGGATCTGAGGACCTTTTCTGGGCAGAGGAAACCGTGCCACGGCTTTCTGATCGACCAGAAGGGTCCTTTGGATGTGATCGGGAAGAACGGGAGGATCTAGGGTCTTCAGAAGAGTGCCGCGAAGAGGAGTGACGTCCTGAGCTGACACCGTGATGCCGATGTTCTCTGGGAGAGGTGGAAGAGGTCTGGTGCTGGTGGCCATATTCATCCTGCGGCCATAAGTCTTCCTCTGGAGGTTCGTCATAGTCGTGGTAGGTGTGCTTGACATGGCTTCTTTTACTTGAAGAAGAGTGGCTTCCACTTCCATGGTGCCTGGAGCGATCTGAACGAGCCTCACGTGGTTTCTCAAACCAGTCGGTTTCCTCCTGACCCAAGTGATAGGCTTATATTGGAAACCAAACATAGATCAAGAATGTCACTGGGATTGTAAAGATGGTTGATAGAGGGCAAACTGAAGCCATGCATGAGCAGGACAATATGTGAGCTCCAGGCATGCAAGATCTTCCACACAGAAAGCAAGAAAACCTTAAGCAAACACTGTAATTGTAATTGTAATTGTAAATACTAAGCAGCACATGCATCAAAGAAAATAACAAATACACAACTTGAAACACACCTAACATTGAGTAACAACATGCAAAAGTGTAGGCATATATGGTTTTGTGCACTGAACATTGCATGCTTATAAAAAGCAAATACTATGCATCGTCCATGCTGCTCTCTAGGCATGCAGTCTCCAAATTTGACAGGATGCACTTTTAAAGGCAGTCGTGATTCAGCACCAGTTACCTTCACTGTCAGAAACAGCACAGTGCATATCATCCACTAAGTAGGGGTCATCTGGCTTGTAGACATGGCTCTTTGGCATGTCTCTCATGTGATGATCCTGCACATCTGGCAGGGAATGGCTGGAGCCATACTGATTTCGCACATCATTTGGGTCTGGGCCACGTCCTATACCCATAGGTTTTCCTACTGGGCTTAGTGGGCTCTCTTCCTCCGAGTTTTGGGTACGCATGGAAGGACGTCCACTTCGGCCATGGGTACTCCTCTGGGATCGCTCCATGGCGTCTCTCTCATAGGATTTGCTTCTATAACCTCCTGAGTCTCTGGAGGAAATCTTATCCATGCCGTAACCTGTTGAGCGTGACCTTCCAGAGCTGTAAAGTCGATCATCCTCCTCCAGACGCTCTCTTGATCCATAGTGCTTCTGCTGATCATAGACATTCTTCTTCACTCCTGTTCTGGTCACCACAGTACAGCTTCCACCTGTTGATGTGGTCATTGTGTAGGAAGCCAGGTCTGACTCTACATCTCGGGCCTCTTCTATAGGGGAGAATTTGGAAATCTTCTGCTCAATGCCTTGCTTCCTATGTTTGCTGCGCTTGGTGGACACAACAGCTGGTGCCAAGTTCTTAGAAGAGTGCTTCTGGCTTCCCATTCCAGGACTGCCACGAGATCCATGCTTATAGTCATCGTAGTAATAAGATCCACCACTTACAGTCGTGCTGGGTCGGCCATGACTGTCTACTGCACCCTGCTGATGGTAACCTGTGTTGTCGGTAGGTCTTCCGTAAGGATCCTCAGACCTATCCCCATAACCTGGCCCTCTTGGACCATTCTCTGTCCCATATCCTTGCCTGGACATATCAGAAGATCCCATGTTCTCCTTTGTCAGTTCACTGATATCGTCAATCATGACATAATTTCTGGGAATATTCTGTTCTAGGTTCGTGGTGTAGAGACCGTCCGTGCCAAATCCAGATGTAGGACTTGGTATGCGGTCAGTCAGTGTTTGTTCAGGAGTGCGATATGAACCATACGCATTAGTCAAGGGGGAGGAATATACTCCACTGAAGCCGGTCTCTTGAGCTGAGGTGGCTACCGACACCGCAGGGTTACTAATAATCTCATAGTTGGTTGGAAGCTTCTGCTCAAGGTCAGCTAATGACGTCTGCCGTGGCATCTGATGAACAGAGAGAAGATCAGGCTGGGGCTGAAAGGACATGTTCGGGCTTGGGTATGGTAAGGTCTGTCCAGACATAGGTGCTGCAGTAGGCTGGAAGCCTTGGTGGCTGGGTTGTTGGAGTACTAGGTCAGTCTGATATGAAGACTGAGTGTAACCATGACTCGGGAAGGCTCCTTGAGCCTGGTAAGAAGAGGGTTGAGGAGGGTGAGGCTGGAAGGTGCCTGGCTGGGGCTGTGATGGGGCTGGATACTGAGGTGGCTGAAACCCTATCTGCTGATATGCGGCAGTAGGTGGTTGGGATGGTGTAGGCTGGTTCTGTGGATATGGATATGGAAGATATGAGGAGGTAGGAAGGTACTGGGAAGCTGCATTCATGTCTGAAGTAAACTGGTTGAGAGGGGCTGTGCTAGGTCGGGACATCATTGCATTGGCTTCGTAAGTCCCTGTTCCAACCCCAGCCAACCTAAGGTTGTTGAGCTCACTGTCTGACATGTAGTCCCTTGCATCCCCCATGCTTCGCAAGTATGCCAGCTCTCTCCTCTCTCGCTCTTTCACCATTGTTTCCTTACGCTGAGTTATCCCCATTTCCAGACAGCGTAGTTTAGCATCAATCTCTTTTTCCTCTTCCTCCAGTTCTGCTTGCTGCTTACGGAGTTTGGAAGACTCCTGTTCGACAGCCCTCAGGTCACTCAGGAGACCTGCCTTGGTCACACCTTGTGCCGGGCGAGGCAGGACTCTTTGGGAAATTCCTGGGGAGCTGTACATGTGGGGAACTGCAGGAGTAACAATGGGCAGGGGTGGCTCATCTGGAGGTGGGCTGGGAAGGGTCCGCTTCACCTTCTTCATCATGGAGTTCTGCTGCTGTTGCAGGGTAGACATCTGGACAGAGGAAAAGAGACACAGATTGTGAGAGAACATTAAAATTGGGTACTAGCTTTAAACTATAGATGATATCACACAGAGATATGGCATACAATTTTTTTTGACCATAGATAAAACTTGTTTTTATTTGTACCTAATAAGGTACACAGATATTTATTTCACAAGCTACTTGTCTACCCTTGTGAGGAACTGCCGCCCCCTCCAGGGTGTGTTCCTGCCTTGCGCCCAATGATTCCGGGTAGGCTCCAGACCCACCGTGACCCTGAACTAAATAAGCGGTTACAGACAATGAATGAATGAAGCTACTTGTCTAACCTGCTTTGGTCAAAACCCCACTAACCCCACAGCAACATTCTCCCCTGTCTAAACTGCATTAAAGTTTTCAGAGCTTGTTCCTTTAATATATTTTATATTTTTCCTTTAATATATTTTATATTGAGCTGCTCACTGTTCACTTGACTAGAGCACAGAGTAGTGAGAAGCAAGAAGCAGAAGCTCTGGTTTTTAGCTAATTTTGCTTGGTTCTTTCTTCTCTGTTCTCATTTTCTCAGTTTTTATTCAGTTCTCTTATTTCTCCTCACTTGCTTTGTCTGCTTTGCTTAGTTTACCCTTCATGATTGGAGAGACTCAGACAAGGTACTTCTAAGGCCTCTGCAATCTATGTTATGTATGACTTAAAAAATGAGTGGGTGGTCTTGCTTCACAGTGTGTTTGTTGGTGGGCTCTATATCCCCAAATAAATGTCCACATGAACAATCTAGAGAACAATGGATTTTTTCAGTCACACTTCCTGCTCCGTTTCTGTGTTCTGAGTTCCCTTGTGTACCATGTGGTCCATGGATCTGCGTTTGTTTTCGTTCCTGTCTCCGCCTTATAATCAGTGTTCCCACCTGTGACTCCTTTGTAGTCCTGCCCTCTTGTTATCCATCCCAGGTGTTTATTGTCTGTGCTCCTTTAAATACCCCTTTAGTTTCAGTGCTCCCTTGTCTGGTGTTGTGTGTGTAGATGTGTTTCTGTCTTATACATTACCACCAGTTCATGGTTGTTTTCTGTTTGTATGTGTTTAGTTCTAGTTAACGTTTCTAGCTTGTTTTTACTTTCATCGTTTGTTTTGTTTACTTTTATTTGTTAATAAATTCCTTGCGTGTATATCTGGCTCCTCGTCCTCCTACAACCATGACAGAAGACCAGACATCATAATGGAAGTAGCAGGGAATCCGTGGCCCAGGGGTGCCATTTGGTGGACTCCATTCTGTACGTGTATTGGTTCTCCCATTGGGTATGTGAAGGAGGAAACAGTAGTAGTCGCTGAGGGCAACGTGCTGGAGTCTCCCACTCACTGGAGGACTACCCCTTCAAGTTCAGGCAAAATTTTTTTGGAGGGGCATTAACAGTTGGCCTCAGGGGAGGAAGTGAGGCTAACAGGAGCGCACTTCATGAGGATCCTTGGTCAAGGGACTTGTGGGATTTCCCCATGAATGCGCCTATTGGACCTCCTGAACCCTCAACAGCTCCAGCACCTGCTCTTTGAGCAGCCCCAGCATGTGTCCTTCAAGCAGCCCATGCCTCCTGCCTCCATGGACATCAATGCAGGACTGCTTGCTGCTCCAGTAAAGGTGGCGCCTGCCGCTCCTGCTCCAAGTTTTCTTTCTAGTCCAGTGTTTCCTGTTTACCCCTCAGTCCTGTCACCTGATAATCCCTTGTTCTGCTAGTCTTTTGTTTTCCAGGTTCCTCTCCTACATCAGCTCCCGGGGAGGTGGGGCTCTAGGTCTACACGCCCTGTGAGATGTGCATTTAGGAAGGGGCTTCTGTCATGCTCTTGCCCTTTCCTGCTAACTGTCTCCCTGGTTTCTGGGGGATTTATTTATTTACTTATTTTTATCTACACCCTAGCCCCGCCTCAGTCTCTGCCCTCTGTGAGTTCATAAAATGTCCCCTTTAAAATGTGTATATCTTGAGGTAAATATGGAGCTGTCTATAAGGGGTTTATTTAGGAAAATGACCTTCTTTAAAACACATGGATGCTTTTCTAACACCACTGCTGCACAGGGAGCAGAGGCTATTTCGAGAATTTAATTACTTCTGTTCCTTTGGACCTGAAAAGTGCATCATATAGCTGATAAACAAGAAGGTAAAGACAGAGACGGGCTGACAGTTAGTTATCCTTGTCAATGTCCAAATTTTAGAATGAACTAACAGCAACCTATGTAATGAATCTGAGAAATCAGGGATATGGGTTAAAGGAGTTTTAGCATTAACTAATTAATTATCTGAAATGAATCTGGTCACAAAGGAACAGTCAAAACAGTATAAACTAGTGTTACTTATATTACAAAAGTTTTCTTACACATTTTTCCACCATTAGATGCAAACATTTTACCAGAGTGACTGACTAAAACAAGTCTGCACTGAACTACTGATCTAATATTATCTTAAATTATGGAAGCTTAAAAACATAGACTAAAAGTAAATGCATACCCATCGTGGAGTCACAGAGTATCCATAAGACATTTTAACGACCAAAAAAAAAAAATAATAAAAAATAAAAAAAGCCTTTAGGGGTGAAAAAATGAACAGTGTCCTCTTGCAGCTGCTAAAATGCAAGAAAGCCTCTTTCTTGTCAAGCCTGAGTGTTCCTCGGACAGCAGTCTCACTGAGAATGAAAGACTCAGAGCTTTCTGAGCAGCTGCTGACAAGCCGGAAGACAGCAGGGCTGAACCAGGATGCTTACACACAGTGAGTCCTGCTGGTATTATTCATGCCTTTATGGATACAGCAGTGTGAGAGTGTGTGAGATAAAAAAAAAAAAAATAAAAAACTAGACATCAAAAAACCATGACGTACAAATTATGGAGGGAGAGCAAAATGGAAAACAGCACATATTATAAATAAGAGATAGAACAATGATAGAAGATCAACAAGGACACACACTCAGCAAAAATATGTATTATATTTAGCTTTGACGTAAAAAGGTTATAGACTGGGACTTCAGACCAGAATGTCACATGTTTGATCCCAGGGAAAAGGAACAGTGTTTTATCCTCCCTCAGCATCCACAGCATTTTTGCATTTGAGTAAAGCATCTAACTTCTAACTGCTCCACATGCATTGTGATTAGCTACCCACCACTCCAGATATGTGTTTGCTCACTGGCTCAGATGTGTTCAATTCATTGTCTCATGTTCCCGAACTGGGGGGTGTGGTGCTATTACAGGGGGTTGTGCAGTAATACATAATGCATGTCAATGATCATAATCCCAGCATGTCGGTTATCATAATCACAAAGTGATTTATCTTTTTGATTTTATTTTGATTTGTGATTTGTCACTTTATTTTTTGTTTAATAAGACATTTTGTATACAATGTTTAAAATACATTTTAGTGGTGTCTGGAAGCAAAAGAGTCAAAGTGGATGGGTTTCATCTACAAAAGAGGGGCACTGCAGAATGCTTTTGGGAACCAATGCCCAAGGGTTTGTTTTTAATATTAAAAACAAAAAAAAATGTTCTGTGGATATTTAATATATTTTATCACTGGCTGAGCAATAAAATTTGCAGTGCCCTACTAAATTGAACCTTGCTCTTATTTTGACACCTCCTGTGACTGACAAACCAGAAAGTGAAGAGAAAGACAGGCTGTCAGCTGTTTAAGGAAGTCAAGGCCCAGTTATGACAACCACACTAGAATAAATGCTTAGCTGACAGTTCATATGGGTCCTGTGCGAAGGTTACTAACAGCAATCCAGAAGTAAATGCTGATTCAGCACATTTTATTTGCGTCTCTCTTGGTCCGACTTGACATTCAAGTATAGTGTCAGCTCATACTTTAAAGGAACACTACGTAATGATTTCACCTTATAACAGCTTCAAAATCGTTGTGATGCTCCACTGGAGAATAGAGCCTCTGTCATTGTTACTCTGGGACCAGCACTGCACAAAACTGCACTGAGTAACCCCTCCCCCTTCCTACCCTTCCTTATTGATTTCAGTACAGTGCTGTAAATAGGAATAACACTACAGTCCCAGGAGCAAAGAAAAACTCTAAATCTTACCCTTTAAACACTATAGTATTATATAATATTATAGTATTATATAATAATTTCCTTTAAATTCTATAGTATTTATATAATGCACCTTCCAAGTGAGCTGAATATGTAAAATTATCAGTGTTTACCAGAGTGTTTAATGTTTACATTTTTTGGTATGCCACATGCTACACATAAGGTTCTGCCCTCAAATCTTGTGAGCTGCCTAAGTAGGCAGTGACTACGTAAACAGCTGTTTAATTAGGCAGCGTTCTATTGGTTGTCTGTCCTCATGAGGCAGATTATTGAGACACTGAAGTTAGAGAGAAATTGTGTCACGTCTTCTTTACTTAACTGAAGAGCTACCGTAGCCTCAGAATTTCATCACGATGGGTTCTAGTCTTTCTGTTTTTATTGAGATTTTACATCATAGCACACACACTATGACATAAAATGCTCTTTATGTAGACAGCTCACTAGATTTTGGGACTAAGCCATATTGCCTGATTCTCTACTATTGTCTAATGTCAACATCAACAAATGTCCTGCCTGCACCCAAAACACTACAATATTATTGTTTTCAAATAATTATCCCTCTTACCTGACTGCTTGAGGTGGTTTGATTCTGGTACAAGGAGAACTTGGCCTTTGACGGGTCATCTGAAGTTGGGCTGAGGGGCTTGGGATCTGACAAGGACCGCTGGACACTCTTTATGGGTCTGGGAATCGTCTGATGCCTCTGGGGTGACTCTGTGGTGAAGGCTTTTTGCTGAGGTGTGACATGGGCCTTATTGAGCTTCTCACTGGAGGCAAAGGTGGTCTCCAGCATGCGGTGTGGGGACAGAGGAGACACAGGCGAGTACAGAACCTGTGGGGACTTGGGTTGTGGACGGTTGTCGCTCTGTTGGGCCTGTAGACCAATTTCTAGTGGGTCTGGCTTTCTCCTTTCAAACTTGTTTGTGGTGGCACCAACAAGCTGTAAACTGGTGGAGTAGGGACTGACTGTAGTGGGAACACTGAGCTGAGGAGCAACCACGACCTGAGACTGGGCTTCGGGGTCAGTCTGGCAGGCCAAACTCTCACCCTTCTTGGTCCTCTCTGGAGCAGAGATGTAGTGAAGCAATTCAACTTTGGATGTCTCAGCCATAGTGATATGAATGGATGGAGAGACCCTGCCCAGCTGATCTGTTTCAGTTTGACACGAGGAATCATTGGTGGTCTGTATGGCTATGCTGGACGTCACTTTAGAAGCATCAGTCTTAGTTTCTGCATTTGATTCTGAGTGCTTAGTGTACCTTGAGCGTCGACGTCGTACGGGTTGGTTGTCCCACTCTCCCTGGTCTTCCTCATCTGTCTGGACACTACAGTCAGCGATACGCCTGGTCCTTCTGCGCCGTGACATGAATCGATCCTCTCCATCTTCATCATCAGTTTGGACGCTGCTGTCTGCGATCCTTTTCACAGGCTCCTCCTCAGAGTCATCCCTTAACCGGGGCATTGAGTTCTGTTTTTTTATTGCACGGCTACTTCTCTGATCGTCACTGTTCCTCAGAGACATTTCTGAAGCAGAGCTAGGGATAGTCCTTGCAGATACCAGAGCTTGCACCATCTGCCCATCCATGCAAGGCAAGAACTGTAAACTCTGGCCATCTTGTGGAATAACTCTGCCACTCTGATCGCAGATGATGGAAATGGCTTGTGGGGCTCCACCAACCATTATGCCTTGAATGGCACCTTGAGCCGTTGTGGCTGCTGCAGCTGCAGCTGCTGAAGCAGCTGCTGCTTCTGCTGCAGCAACTGCTGCAGCTGCTTCAACGGCCGCTGTCTTCTGCCTTTTCTGCTCTTCCAGCTGTTGCTGGAGTTGCTGTTGCAGGGACTGAATTTGATCCAGCTGCATCCTTTGCTGGGCTAGTTGCTCTCTTTGCATTACAAGCTGGGTCTCCCTCTCAGCCTGTTGCTGCTGGAGAACCTGCTGCTTTATGGTCTGTAGTTCTTGAATTTCACGCTGCACAAGGAGTTGCTCTTTCTCCCTATGCCTCTGTAACTCCAAGCGGTCCCTCTCCAGCTCCTCTTGCAAACGTAACTGACGAAGTTTCTCCAGCTCAATGCGCTCTCTCTCCAGCTGCAGGAGCTGCTCCTGTTGTTGTCGCAAACGTTCTTCTTCTTTTTCTTTTTCTTTGTCTGTGGATGTAGTCATGATGGTGCTCACTGCTGAACTTGGCAACACGCCAGAAACTGCATGTGGCTGTGATTGTGGTGCTGACAAGTGGGGTTGAGTCTGAGAAGCTGACAGGCCAGGAGTGAGGGACAAATCTTGACCCTTGGTGAATCCTTGGGGCTGAGTTTGTGGCTGTGATTGCTGCTGCATTGGAATCTGGGTCTGAGTAGAAGAAAGGATGACACTCCCATCAATTGGAATATGACTCTGAGAGGTTTGTTTATTTAAAATTGTTGGTTGAGCTGGCAGCACACTTGTTGAAGCAGTAGCTCTAGGCTCACCTTGCAAATTTGTAATGGGTTGAGCAGGTGGTAAAGTTGTTGGTGTTGGCATCGTACCAGGTACAGTGGGTTTGCCAAGATAAACTGGAGTTTCTTGAGAGGTACTTGACGGTGGCATACTTCCCGGGGCAGAATCTGGGGCAGATGTTGGGAAATGGTTGGGAGGAAGATATCTGTAAGAACCCTGTGCCGAGAGAGGCATCCTTGGAGTCACATGAGGCAATCTAGTTAGGCTAGCCAGCGGAACAGCCGTCACATTACCTGGAGGGTAAGGTCTGTACACTCCTCTTAGCATGGGATTCATTACCGGAGCAGGCTGGGTTGTGATTGGCAAAGTGGAAGCTATAGGAGTGTTGATGGTGGAGTATATCATGCCATCTGCCGTCCTCATGGCAGGAGGATATAATGCTCGCAGGCTAGCCTGTCTAGCATTGATGAGATTTGTAAGTGCTTGACCATGTACAGTGGGCCTTCCATCTGGACCATAGAGCAGATTTGCTCTGAGTGAAGCTAGACCCTGCTGTAGACCTAACCTTGCAGCAGGACCTCCTCTTCCAGCACCATACTGAAGAAATTCAGGGCTGTTTGCAAAACGATTCCCAAATTGATCCATTGAGTTCAGAGCAGCACACATTCTGCTGATCTCTCTGGCAGTAGTGGCACTGTATTGTGCAAGGTTTGACTCTTGAGCACCAGCCAGGTCTCGAGAAGGGTAGCCATAGTCTCCACTGATATTGGACATGGAACCGTACCTACGCAAAGGCAAAGGTGGAGTTGAAAGATCTCCTTGATGCCGCAAATCTGTATAGGATCCATATTGGGCACCCATTCCCAGATAGCCAGCCTCATATGCTTGTTTCATTGAGCTCAAATCCACAGCTAGATCTCCCGGATCGGTTCTATGATAGTACTGTAGTCCAGATTCTGCCAGATTTGTGTCTGACATAGATGGTGGAAGCTGCCCAGGAGGAGGCATGGTAAAAGGTTTAGGGTCTTCTGCAGCCCCTTGCAAATTTGTCTTGTAGCCTTCCTTTCCTGATTGACCTTGCTGAGAGGGCTCAGCAGTAGGATTTTGCTCTGAAGTACCTGCCTTACCCCTCTGACTAAAAGATCCAGAACAGCTACCAGCAAAAGGCAACTTATAGACAACGTCACAGCAGGCCACTTGGTTCTCTGACTTGATCTGTCCAGTGAGATCTAGGACCTCTGGGGCTGGAGGAGGAGGTGGCTCTTCTTTTTTAACGATCTGTGTAACAGTACCTCCTTGCGATGAACCATTTTCATCTAACTGCACCATCATTACATGTGGCTTTCCTGTAGATAAGTTCACTACAGTAGGCTTGTTCTTTAGCTCCAGAGCTACCCCACCATATATATCATGGCCAAGGGTAGGGGTGGGAGATACAGGACCAGCTGAGGGCTGTGGGGGAAGCGGTGTAACTTTTGGAATGGCAGTAATCGCTGTTTGAGTGCTTCCACCACTTGTCTGGTTTACTACCAAGTCTTTCTTTAACAGTATTGGTTGGACTTGGTTTGCTAAATTATAGCGGGCAAAGGAAGCTGCACTTTGGTGTTGCTGCAGCTGCTGTTCAAGAAGTTGTTGCTGTTCTTGAAGCTTCTGTTGCTGTTTTTGAAGCTGCTGCTGTTGAATACCTAGATCTTCTAGACATGCATCTATTTTTGGAATCGATGGGTCAGTCATAGCTGGTCTGGTCTGAGTGAGACAAACTGCCGACCCTAGTCCTTGACCAAGGTCCACTCGATTCTGCAGTGGATCCCCGTAAACTACTGGGTGTTTAGGCTGTGATATGAACATTGACGCTGCTACAGTAACACTCACTGTAGACGTCGTTACATGAGGCTGTGCCTGTGAGTTCAGATTCATGATTAACGGTTGTACTGCTGTGTGACGACTTGGGGGTTGATCTGAATCAAGTGAATACCTTCGGGTGTCAGAGGCTAAGGATGTCAGATCCATTCCTTGATCTGTCATTATGATGGGAGTAGGCTTCGCTGGTGCTCTAAGATCAACTACATTACCACTTTGGGTCATTGTCCCTTGCTCAATAACCCTAGAGGTGCCTGGAACAGTAGAGATTTTACACAGTGATATGTTTTCAGTGGGAGGAGATTTATGGCTTTGGGAGCTTGCAGTCGTGGCAGTGCTTATATCAACAGTGACCCTCTCTGCAGTCTGTGCTCTCTGAAAACTTTGCTGTGTCTTCTGTGGAGATGTAGAAGAGCTTGTTGTTTGAGGCTGGCTTTGGTAAACTGGTTGTTGCCAATTACTTGTTGGAGAAGACAGAGGGGATGTAGAAGAATTTACAGTTACAGGTTTGCTGGGTTTACTAGTGGAGCCTGCTAGTGTTATCACCATGACAGGTGAATCTTGAGAGGACTGCTGTCTTGTTAGACGTGGTGCTCCACTTCGCTGAGGAATGTGGGAGCCTTGTGTGGATGGTACAGACGTTGTGGGACCAGGAACACGGACATGAGTGGGACTATGTGTTGGAGAAGTAGAAGGGGATGTGGGAGGACTGGGACCCTTGAAATATGAGAACATTTTAGTTGTCAGTGAAGTTGTTCCAGGTTCTGCCTGTCCTTGGGAAGGTCTTCCTTGTGTCTGTCCAGGGGTAGTGTGTCGCACTTGGGGCAGAGACTGAGTACCTGGATGTGCCGAACCAATTTTTGAGGTTTGGGGAGTCGTCTTGGCCTGGTTATGTTGTGTATAATGTTGTGCCTCATTCATCTCTGCTTTGCCTTTTCCACTAGTCCTTCTTTCTGAAAACGAGACAGGAGCTGCTAACTGTGTGGGGCTTGTGCCTGGACTCAAAGATGTCGGCCCAGTACCTAAGTGCTGATTATTTGCTAAAGGTGATCCTTGTCCCTGCTGCTTTTGCAACATCTCTGCCTTCCTCATCATTTCCTCATAAACCTCCTCAGCACTTTTTAAGGACTTATCGACTGCAGATTGTGAAGCAGAGGATTTTTCTGTAGGCGAATACAGGGACATGAAAGTTGGGAGATTGTACTCACTGCCAGACTTGTACAGTTTGGAGCCCATTTCAAACCCCTCTGCCTCAGAATCCATAGAGGGGGAGTATTCAGAACAGGATGATCTGTGAAGTTCTTCCATTTCTGCTGCCTGTCGAAGCTCCTCAGTTGGGGAAGCATCTTCAATAGGTGACAGGTTGCTGGGGGGAGTCTTTGACCTCTCCCTCCGCCTCTGTGCCCTCAGTTCCTCTTTGTCTCTTTTGGTTTTCCGGGCTGTGCTGCGAATCCTCTGCTGTTCCAAGTCTCTCATCTTCTCTTGTTCTCTTAGAAGTTCTTCCTCCTCCCTCAGTTCATCTTCTTCCGAAGAGTCTTCAATTGTGGGCAAAAGTGGGCCGTGTGACCGATGTCTTGCTTTCCTCTGCTGCTTAGCCTCCTCTAGACGTTGTCTCCGGCTGGGACTACTGTCGCTATCATCCTCTAGAGATGACACAGAAGTGGGAGAGGTACCAGAGGTGTAACTAGGCGTGGTAGCAGGGAGAGTTGAGGAGTACTCCCCTCTCGACCTCTCTTCAGGTGACCCAGTCAGGCTTTCCATCTCAAGCTCTGGTTCACGGAGGTCATGCTCCGTACTAAGCTCCATGTCACGATTATAGCTGTTAGTATTGTTTAGTTCTATAGTCTTGAATCGTCTTAGGCCTCCTTGTGAGCCCATCATATCATCCCCATCACCGGACTTGTACACACCATCACTGGTTTTAGTGTCCTCCTCAAAACTGCTAGACTGTTGGGTAAGGCGTCGTCTCTCTTTCCCAAGATCTCCGCTGTGTTTATGACTCTTTTTCATCCTCACATGTGCTTCTGCTTCACCCATTTCCTCTTCATCTGCACTCATCTCCAAGATCTGCCTCCTCATAAACTCCTCATCTGTCAGCTCCTTCTGCAACTTCTTCTGTCTGGTCGGCAGAGGAGAAAGGCCACTTTCACTGCTGTCTTCCACATAGTCATGACGCAACTTGCAGCTAAGGTCATCTGATACATCCCCATCCGAATCAAACTGGTCTTGTAATATGGACAGCGACTGAGGTCTTTGCTGATCGCTATCTGTCACTCCATGAGGATCTCGGCCACGGCCTTGATCAGAAACCGTCTGGGACTCCAACAGTGGTCTCATGGAACTCTCTAGCTTTGTGATTTCAGAGGGACTGGGTGGGCTGCGCTGATCAGAGATGCCTCTCTCATTCAGTTTAACTCCCTCCTCTTGGATAAGTCCAGTGATCTCACTGTGGGAGCTTGATATGCCATCAGACGAATATCCAGTATCACTCAGACTTTGAGTACTGGACTTGTTAGACTCCTACAAAACAACAGAATAAAGGTTACTTGGTATTCGTTCATTTACAAACAGCTTATGAAGTAATATATTGTGATATTATATTACAAAACAGAGAAACATCCTGAAAAATCTACAAACCCCTTTTCTAAAAATGTTGGGACATTTGTAAAATGAAATAAAAACATGAATCTTAATTTAATTGACAAATATAGAAAGAAAATCTTTCCACTGATTTTAAGGACCAACTTGTTTGTGTTTAGTATGAACAAATTTTGAATCTGATACCTATAACACACTCTAAAAAAGTTGGAAAGGGCAAAATAACAAAGAAAAATTCACAAAAATTCACAGAATGAGTTTAGCAAAGGCTTAGTCTTTGCCAGCATGGATGGGTAGTGATTCATCACTTTGTGCCAAAACTTTGTGAGAGAACTGTCACTCAGTACAAAGACAATGTTTCTCAGCACAAGATCACCATGAATTAAGGTCTTTCACCATGTATATTTCACTGCACAATGAAAAGGTTTCATGAAAATTTAAGATTAAATTAAACATATGTTGTTTGAAAAGCACAAACTTGTTTTGTTCTTGAGTATAATAGTGTTTCTAAAAGCATGTGTGAATATGTTTTAGATAATTTAAAGATGAGGATTTCCATGTTAGTGACTGTGTACATAATAAATCATTGTAAGACATTTTTATTACTATACAACTGTTACCATTAAATGACAAAAATAGTGGGTGAATGTTGGAATTTTTAATTACAATCATAAGTTACAAAAAACACTACATCTAATAGTATCTTCAGTTCCCAAAGGATTAATTATAAGGAAATATGAAGTCACCCAGTGGTAAACATACCTCCATTCCAGCTTTTCTGAGTGTGTAGCAGGCATCAATTTATAAATTTGTTTATATTTAACCATCAGAAATAAGTTAATCACTGAAAGCACTGAAAATCTTTTTTTTGTCCATTGACCTGTTAAATAAAATTTCAAGTGAATTAACAAATGACAGATTTCAGCTTTTTTTTTTTTGCAATTTTAAAAAAGTGTCCCAGCTTTTCTGGAAATTGTGTCTGTAAATTAAGGGTTTAAAAGATCATAAACAGGACATGCAAATTGCATGCAAAAACATTGGAGCATGCAAGACCTGAGAATCTTCAAACACTATGTGAAGGTTAATGGACAGTGAGCAGGAATAATGACCGTGACTGAATGAGTGTCACAGATTTTAATAGAATACTCTAAGACATCGTTCTAGGATTGAGCTGAATGAACGGATGACTAAGGACCCATTGTGAACAGCTGTGACTGTCGCTGGGGAGTGAGGGAGTGATGATGATGAAGATGATGATGGAGAAATATAACAAATGGCTACACATAGAATGGCTTTGAATCAGTTTTCCAAACAAATGACGTCAGTATAATTAGAGGAACTTGAACACACCAATCATAGCGTGTCAAATTTGTGGGCTGATTATGAAAGACGAGTACAAAGACACCGAGGACGCTGGGGATGTTGGGGGGGTCACTCACGTCATGGTGTTTAGATTTCTGCATGTCACTACTTCTCTTCTGGTCTTTTACGTCCTGCGCTCCTTTCTTAGGGGATGCTTTCACATCCCCATCTCTCTCGCTTTTGGACACTGCTTGTTTCTTGCTAACACTCTGCTCTTGTTTGCGAGTCTCTGCCTTGCTTGCAGGGTGGGTGGGGGCTGTCTTGGCAGGAGATGGCTGGGTGGGGCCCTTGCTCTGTGGCACCCCCTGTTTGTGAGGGGTGTGAGGACCACTTACTTGGGCACCGGGCTGCTTTTGCTGCTGCTGAGGGCCAGTGGGCCTCACCCCGGCTTGTTGAGCCTGCCCTCTTTGTTGAGCCTGCTGCTGATTGGCTGGGACTGTGGGTCGAGGAGATCCCATTGGCTGAGGAGCAGGAGATGGGCCGTCCCCTAAGGCTCCAGACATCGCTCTCTGGGTCTGGCATGTCAGACAGAGCCATTCTTTCTTCTAAAGAAAAAGAAGCAAACAGGAACCATGCATCAAAAAACAATCTCAGCAGAGGGCTGATGAAATCAGTTGCGTGAAAAAGGACCCAGTTTTAAAGAAGTTTAAAAAATGCAGTATAGTTAATCACCATGGTTCCTGCACACATTCTCTGCTTTCTATATTTTCTCTCTCTCCCTCTTTCTCCCCTCACTCTCCCTCTCACTCTATCCACTCTCTCTCTATCTCTCTTCTCTTTCTCACCACTCTTTTGCTCCACTCTTTTTTCTCACTCTATCTCATTCTATCCCCCATGCTCTCTCCCTCTTTCTCACTCTTTCTCCCTCTCCTTCTCTCTTCTTTCTCCCTCGATCTCTTTTTCTCTCATATCTCTTTCATCTCCCTCTTTCTCCCTCTCTATCTCTCTTTTGTCCCCTTCTTTCTCACTCTCACCCCCTCCTTTCTCTCTCTCTTGCATTCTCTCCCCTACTAACCCTCTTTCTCTTTCTTTCCCTATCTTCCAATTTAACCCTATTACCTTAAGCAATACTGAATTGAGACTGAAGTGAGATTGAATTGAGACTGAATGGAGACTGAAGTGAGACTGAAGGGAGGCTGAAATGAGACTGAATTGAGAGGATAGTTCATATGGCAGGCAAATGCTTACACATTGTTCTCTCTGTTTTCTCTCCTCCCTAAAGCGCTATAAACAAGTGCAGTTTGGTTTCTCTGCCACATCAACTTGTTCCGCAGACTGAAATGCAGGGGTTTAATTTCCCTTATCTTAAACGTGGCCAGGACCGTCAATAACATCCATGAATAAACAATCTATTCTTCAACTAAAGGCAAAATAAGCAGCAGAGAGAACTGTCCCGATAAACATCAGCCCCCTGGCATCACATATCAGGGAAACAAAAAAGTGAATTAAACAGAACAGCAACAAAACCTACAATTACAATCTGATCAATGTGAAACATAAAAGAGAAGTATGTTCCTTTGTGATATTCAGAGCAAATAAACAAAGACACTGGGTCAGAAACAGTGGCTTTTTTAGAGATAAGGATCAGCGTAATGGAGGTACAGATGATTACACCCCCCCCCCCACACACACACAAGAAAACCTCATAATCCTGTCTCTCTCTTTGTGGCAGTTATCAGTTTACAGATCTTATTTCCCCACTGTCGCTGTTCCCTGTTCCACAGATGGATCACGGAGAGAAGGCCGTAATGAGGAATATCCACCTGTTCATGTTATAAATAAACTCACACACATCAGTAATGACTGTGAGAACATGTCCGGAGTAAATCAACAGAAGCTTTATTCTCCATATTACAGCTGAGTGGAGCATCACAGTGATTTTGATGCTTTAAATGTAAAGTAAAAATAGTACCTAGTGTTGCTATAAGCTGTTCATTGTTGAATTACTACAAGTTTGTAAAGAAACAGTGGTTTGGCCTCTCACTCACTCATTTGGGAGGGACTAATTATTTAGGAGAAAATGACAAAAAACCAGGGATAAATTGTAAAAACACTATATAAACCATAAGAATAGTGTGTTGTTTCTTGTAAAGTTGATTTATTATTTTAGGTTTGTTTGCAGACTTTTTGGGGCGCTATGGCACCAAACCCTTTCTCAATACTCCCTGAAACATTTATCTCAGATATCAGCAGTGGATTTATATCCATGTACTGGATGTCTGGTTCCATTAGCCACCACTGTGGACATATCGGAGCTGCTGAGATTCTCCAGAACTGTCACGCCCTTGACCTGTCGTGTCGGTTTTCCCAACCATGTGCTCTTGCACATGGCTCTGTTTGTTATTGTTCCTGTCTCCGCCCTTGTCCCGCCTTAGTTCCTCCTTCTCATCAGTGTCATTTGTAATCCTGCCCCCTCGTTATCTGTTTCAGGTGTCCCTTGTCTGTGTTGTGTATTTAAGTTCCTTTGTCTCACTTCCTGTTGTTGGACATTCCACGTTTGCATGTCTGTTTCTTGATTAGATTTACGTCCCTGTGTCTCTGTCTGGTCTGTCTGTTTCTTCCATGTGCTTTGTGATATTGTTTGGTTTGTCTATTTGTATTACTCTGTTTAGTTCTGTGATCTAGTTTAGCCTCTGTAGCTCTTCCATGTTTAGTTCTCTATTTAGATCTCTGTGTTTAGTTTGTGGTGGCATGGTGGTGCAGCAGGTAGTGTCGCAGTCACACAGCTCCAGGGGCCTGGGTTTGATTCCCACTCCGGGTGACTGTCTGTGAGGAGTTTGGTGTGTTATCCCCGTGGGTTTCCTCCGGGTGCTCCGATTTCCTCCCACAGTCCAAAAATACACGTTGGTAGGTGGATTGGCGACTCAAAAGTGTCCGTAGGTGTGAATGTGTGTGTGTCTGCGTTTACCTGTGAAGGACTGGCGCCCCCTCCAGGGTGTATTCCTGCCTTGCGCCCAATGATTCCAGGTAGGCTCTGGGCCCAACGCGACCCTGAACTGGATAAGTGGTTACAGATAATGAATGAATGAATGTTTAGTTCGTCTGTTTAGCTCTGTGTTTAGCTTTAGTCTGTTTACCTCCCTCAGTCTAGTTTCTCTGTCCAGTTCCCTGTCTGTCCAGTTTCCTCTCTGTTCAAGTCTAGGTCTTTCGTTGTTTAAGTATTCTGTCATGTTATCCTAGTCTGTCTCGTTATTTATTGTTATAAATAAAATGTGTCTGTGTTTTAGCAAGTGTATCCGCCTCCGTCAGTCCGCCCTGCAGTCCTGACAAGAACGGAGCCAGTTTATATCAAACCATGACTTATTGATTTAATTATGCAGATAACTTTTGCGGTTGTTTTTATTTTTGTCCATCTACAAAATCCAGACTCCCTCCTCAGGGTTAAAATGCTCTCTCCCGCACTCAGAACAGTTCAGGGCTACAATATTAGTATGCTAACAATAAAGGAAAGCTAGGTCCGCAGCAGACGGCTGAGATCTGTGTACCATTAGCTTTAGTCTGCATTCTTAGTTTAGCTGTGTTTTGGAGCCTGACTGAACCCAGAATGTCCTTGGACTGGGCGCAGACTGTCCCTGGACTGGACATGGACACCCCTGGACTGGGAACAGACTCATCCTTGACTAGAACTGGGCTGCCCCTGGACTGGACCTGTACTTTCATGGGCTAGCAGAAATGATGGAAAAAAAATCTGAATAAACAAATTCACCAGAATGTTTCATGACTCAAAATGACAGGCACATCCCAGAACTACTTTTCTCTTATTGTTCTGACTTTCACACTTAGTAAAATAGATTTTTTTTAAAAAGTGAGACAGCAGTGAGTTTGAAATGAGACTTTAGTGAGAAAGAATTGAGACGTACACAAGACCAATAGGAGACAAAATTGAGACTGATACAAAACTGAAATAGGTTTGAGACAAGGCTTAATTTAGACTGAAGTGAGACTGAAACAAGACTGAAGTGAGACTGAATCAAAACAAAATTGAGACTGAAGTGGGACTAAAGTGAAACTGAAGTGAGACTAAAGAGAGGCTGAAATGAGACTGAAGCGAGAGGATATTTCATATGGCAGGCAAATGCCTGCACATTGTTCTCTATGTATTCTCTTCTCCCTAAAGAGCTCCACGTAGGATCTAAATATAAACAGGTGCAGTTTGTTCTCTCTCACACTCTCTCTCTCTCTCACTGTAACATGCTCATCACCAGCCATCTGTGCCTCCTGCCTTTTACAAGCAGAACTCAAACCAACTGGACCTCAGTGGATCACTGTGTGTGTGTGTGTGTGTGTGTGTGTGTGTGTGTGTGTAAAACCACAGATTTAATAGCAGGAACAGAGCTGAGCTGTACAATTAATTTTACAGATCCTTCATCTTAAAAATCAACAAATACAGATTGTGGCTCAGACAATATCCATTTGGACCAGAGGGGGCGACAAAGGCTCAACGCCCTTTCACCAATATATATTTATATAGACAGCCTTTCTCCAGAGATACAAGTACTGTGTGGATCTAAATGAACAAAGGCAGCGTGCTTTAGTTTTGTATGGATTAAAACATGACTCAGTGTACACTTTCACCCCTGCTCTTTTCCTCCCTCTTTCTCTCTCTCTCTCTCACACACACACACACACACACACACACAAACTCACATACACACACATATACACAAAGCCAAGTAGATGGTACTGCTCATCATGCTGGGTTTCATTTTGACTTACAAGAAAAAACATTCATTTTATACTTTCATAAACAAAGGATATATCACTACACTCCAGCACAACATACTCCTTTAGACATCTGAACCACGATCAGTATCAGAACCTCGATCAATATCAGAACTACACTTAATATCACAACCATGATCAATATCAGAACTGTGATTATAAGCACCACAATCAATATCAGAGCCACAAACAATAGCAGAACCTCTGCCAATATCAGAACCTTTATCAATTATATAAGAACCATAATCAATATCAGAACCAATATTAGAATCACAGTCAATACCAGAAGCACGGTCAGTATCCAAATCAGAAACAATAACAGAACCAGTATCAGAATCAGAACCGAAATCAGTGTCAATAGTGTAAAGTCGTATAAACTATCTGAAGCAATCAGCACCCGTTAAACACCACACATTAAGTGTGTTGAAATGAATTTTATGAAAGTGCAATTCCTCTGACTCTGAGATTCATTTTGGTGTTTAAACACTGTATTATCATAAAGATATCTTTAATAAAAGAACATAAAAAACTTTAATAAATGTTATCATCTTGTTTGTGATGGGGCTGTTCAGACGAGTAAAGGAGGAGGAGACTCATTACACACTCATTAACCTCATTAGTGTCGGACAAAGAAACACACCGGGTCATCATTATAAAACACACACACACACACACACACACACACACACACACACATATGCAGACAGGAGGTCCGGCGATGTATTGACTCTGATATTGACGATCAGTTACATCACTTTGTTTATCTTTAATACTGCTTTAATTAAAAGTTCCCTCATGGCCATTAAAACTTTCTCTTTGGAGGAACACTGTGAAGGGACACGTGGCACTCTGAAGGGCTTCAGCACCACCTTTACCATCCATATATATATATAACACACCACTAGGAATTGAATGATCATGAAATGTAAGGCTGGATAAAGCTGTTGGATGCAGTGATGACCGCATGAGGACTGATCTGATTTAAACAAGGAGAGAACTCTTTACACAACTGGTATACTTTCCTGGTTAATAGAGGGCACTAGCGCACCTAGTGGAAATAATCTTTAACTTTATTAAATAAACATTTCTTTGAGATGCGAGTATATTATCAGTGTCAAATAATGTGTAATATATCAAATATTTACAGAAAAAACAACTTCCTTTTCGTTTCTGTTACTGTTGGGGCAGCGTTTCCATTGGCTGCTCTGTTGCAGAGGGTGGGATTTCATACGCCCGCTCTGAGCCAGGTTACAGCCAGGAGCATGGCCAATCAAAAACCATCAGGGCTGCATTTCATGATCCTTTTGATAACTAGTAACAGTCTGCTGATTTTAAATGAGTGATTTTCACAGAAGATTTGTGGCCTGCAGAATGGGTTAAACTGTATTGAGATAGTTGCTGAAACAGACAATATGCCACAAACCTTGGCACCTAGAAATAGAAAACAGGGCAAAAAGTTTTAAGTTCCAAGAAGAAGAGGACTTTTTATATTTTCATATTTAAAAGGAACATCTGATTGTTTACATTCCAGGGCTAAGCATCTTTTAAGATGGAACAGTGTGCTTGAGGGACATGTTTGTACATGGCTGAAGTGTAACTTATCTGTAAGTTTTTATTCGCTGTCTGAATTACCACAGAAACTCATTTGTAACTTGAGTTGTTTAGTTTTGTATCACATCTGGTAATGCAGTTAACCATCTCCAGAGTTTGGAGACATTTCCACCTTAAATGATCAGAAACAGCAAAAATAAGTCAGTGTTACCCACCTATGAAGCAGGAATAGAGCAACATCCTCATAAAGTTTTGAGTTCTCTCTGTCATTTAAAAACCTCCAGATGTCATTTTTCTGCCGTGAACAGAGAGGGAGAGAGGGAGAGAGAGAGGGAGAGAGGTAGGGAGGGAGGGAGAGAGAGAGGTAGTGAGGGAGGGAGGGAGGGAGAGAGAGAGGGAGAGAGGGGGGGAGGGAGGGAGAGAGAGAGGGAGAGAGAGAGGGAGAGGGAGGGAGAGAGAGAGGGAGAGGGAGGGAGAGAGAGGGAGAGAGAGAGGGAGAGAGAGAGAGAGAGAGAGAGAGCCTACCATACTGGGCTGAGAAACTTTGTTTTTCACCTATTTACTGACAGAAACTGGCTGCTGGAGATAAGCCCTGCCCACGCTCCGAAGCAGCTGCACATGAGCCTTCAGACCTAGGCTGAGGATCAGTGGAGCTGAAGCTCCATCCAACACCCAGGACGGGCCGAGGTGTCATTAACTAATCATCCAAAATCACTGTCTGATCTCAGTGAGGTCAGGAACACACTCCTGATTAGTGGCAGTAATTTCAGGGCTTGTGGATTAGAATGCGTCCAGTGTGCGCTGTCAGTCTGGAGATGAGACTGTGATCACTTTGTTGTCCTTTTACTTCACAGAAGTCACAGTCTCTATAGACCTTATCATAACACAGACACAGAGCAGTAATAAAGTTTCATTAAACCTCCGCCGTCTGTTCGCTGACCCGCAGCATGTTGACCATATTAAAAAATCTGGGTGTATGAATAAATAACATAACACTTAGACAGTAATAAACCCTGCTATTACAGGAATACAGTCAGAGGAGGGATGGAGTAAACACAGCACAGAGAAGAATCTAAAGAGTAATTCACCTTCTTATTTCTTCTCACAGATCAGTTTCCCTTGTTGCACATTCAGCTTTCCACCACCAACCCAAGGAGCGCTTGAACCTCTTCAGAACCTCTCGAGGACATGTTAAAAAGAAAATGTGAAAGCTGCCGTAACTTCAGAGATTTTAGAAGCGGCACCACTGAATTTTGTGGTGATTAACAGGTTTCTCTGGCCAATCAGCACTCTGCAGAATTTACACTTCACAATTTACTACCTGTTACTACCGGTTGGACCCCTGACCGATCAGGGACTGAAAAACAAGCCGGTTCCAGGAAGAGGGCCAGATTTGGCCAGTGGAAAAGCAAAAGAGCCTAGCGAAGTCGAGTCGAGTCATGTACACTACTGTGCAGAAATCTTAGGCACCTAAGATAATTATATATATTTAAACTAAGCTTGGGGCTTTTATAAAGTTATATATATTCACAGTAAATACAAACAAATAATAAAAATAAAACAAATATATAAGATACAAGAAATATAAGATAATTTTTTCTATAAAGAAGTAGCTGTGAGTGAGTTTGAAGAACAATGTTTTTTACAGATTCTCCTTGATTGCATGAACAGCACACATTATTTAAAATCATTATTTATTAAGTAGTAAAACTAGGTATTGGATGATAACCTCAAATAATACGGACTGCTATGAGGAGAGATTTGGAAAGAGTTAAACCAACACTCACACACAGAATATCACACTCACTGAAATAATGTTATTTGGTTTTATTCTAATGTTGGGTGTTATTTGTTGTTTGTTTGCTTGTTTTTTATCAAATAAACACTGCTTAGATAAATATATTTTTAAATCTCATAATCTCTGGTGCCCTGTGAAGGACTGGCGCCCCCTCCAGGGTGTCTTCCCGCCTTACGCCCAATGATTCCAGGTAGGCTCTGGACCCACCGCGACCCTGAACTGGATAAGCGCTTACAGATAATGAATGAATGAATGAATGAATGAATAATCTCTGGTGCTTAAAACCTTTGCACAGTAATGTAGGTTCCATGCAGTGGAAAAACACAATTAGTGTGTATTGTGCTGGTTAGGTGGATCAGACACAGCAGTGCTGCTGGAGTTTTTAAACCCTGTGTCCACTCACTGTCCACCCTGTCCACTCCTGCCTCATTCATCCACTCTGTAGATGTAAAGTCAGAGAGAGTAGCTCGTCTGTAGCTGCGCAGTTTGTGTTGGTCATCCTCTAGTCCTTCACCAGTGGACACAGAACACTACCCAGAATATTCTGTCCACAGGACATTGTTGGCCGGATGTTTTTGGACTCCGAGGAATGATCTCCAGATAATAGGGACATTCCCTGCTTTCTCGCTTTTGTTGAAATTCTGAATGAATCCTTAATTAATTCCTGAAGCAGTGGTTAGAGATAACGGGATCAGGATATTGACCTTTAGCATTTAGCCATTAGCCGTTAGCCCTGCAGGACAATCAGAGACACTCACCACAGGGGGAAGGTCAGTCAGATTGATCCTCACACTAAAACATCACCAGCTCAATTCAGCCTACTCTCTCACTGCTCAGCAAGGGGTCCGCACGTATCTCTCCATGTGTGTGTGTGTGTTGCCCTGATGGACAGGAGTGTGATGATATGAATGTCTTTAGACCATCACAGGGATTTGGGAGATGGACGAGGCCAAAGGCCAGCACCAGTTTGTCCAGAGCAGAGCTGTCTCTCGGGGGAAGAGTGGAGAGCTGATGCTGTTCTCATAAAAAAATTATTTCACATGATAAACAGGGTTCTCCATTGAAGTATTAATACGTAACGTTCACAAAAAAAATCCCCATATTTAAATTGTCTAGACCAGAACTCACACATATCTTTGAAGACAATATTATCCCCAAGTACAGGACAAATCCATCACATGCTTTGGCAGTGCTTTTTCCTGATGGAGCTCATAAGAAACGCAGTGACCAATAAATTCTTCAATCATCAGGAGGTCTTGCTCCTAAAAAGCACAATTAACCTCGCGCTCTTGGAGAAGCTCAATGGCCCCCATTCTCCCCCACCTCTCTGCTCATGGGCAATGTTGCCTGATTTAACAGATGTGGGCAGTTTGCATTCTCCTGTGGAGTGCTGAGCTGCTCAGTAGTGTTGTGTTAGCTGCACAAGGCTGGGAACACTGCGTGTGAGACTCAATGATCTGGGAGACTGGCCATGGGTAATAACTGTGGAGAAAAGTCTTGGGGATTAAAACAAATAAAATTAAAATCTTTTAATCCCTCTCCTGAAAGGTCACTGTTTTGGAGATACAAGGGTTTGATCTGACAGTGATGATATGACCACACACATCAGCCACATTTTTTAAATTTAAAATATTTATGCAATTTTTTTTTACAGAAGATGGGTCATGAAAATATCAAGTATCAGGAGATATCGCCCACCTCTAGAGTAGACAATTGTAGAACCTGTAATGACCTGTAAGGGGAGCCATAATTAAAGCAGATGGAAGAGAGAGAGAGAGAGGGAGAGAGAGAGAGTATGTGTGTGTGTGTGTGTGTGTGTGTGTGTGTGATGAGCACATATGCACATTGACATAAACAGCCACATTCACAGGCCTGCCACTCTAATCCCAGCATGCAATGTTCTGCCATGCTGGCAGCCCATTGGATGCAGGTAATCATGCTGAGACAGAGAAATGTCAGCACTCATTAAATGCCAGAACACACACACACTTGTGTGTATTATATATTATATAGTGCTGCACATGTCTCTTACATTTATTCCATTGATGCTGCACAACAAAATGCCTAACACTAAATAATACAACCCTCAGGAGGAAATTTGTTTCTGGAAAAAAATATCTATTTCTGTGCAATAAATACTTTAAAAATATTTATAAACACCAGCAAAATGATCCTTAAGTTTATTTTACACCAACCCAGTCCTATAAACCGGATTCCAAAAAAGTTGGGACACTAAACAAATTGTGAATAAAAACTGAATGCAATGATGTGGAGATGGCAAATGTCAATATTTTATTCGTAATAGAACATAGATGACAGATCAAAAGTTTAATCTGAGTAAATGTAACATTTTAAAGGAAAAATATGTCAACAAATCCCAAAAAAGTTGGGACAAGTAGCAATAAGTAGTTGGAAAAAGGAAATTGAGCATATAATGAACAGCTGGAAGACCAATTAACACTAATTAGGTCAATTGACAACATGATTGGGTATAAAAAGAGCTTCAGAGTGTCAGTGTCTCTCTGAAACCAAGATGGTAAGAGGATCATCAATTCCACCAATGTTGCGCAGAAAGATAGTGCAGCAATACCAGAATGGTGTTACCCAGCGTAAAATAGCAAAGACTTTTAAGTTATCATCATCAACCGTGCATAACGTCATCAAAAGATTCAGAGAATCTGGAACAATTGCTGTGCGTAAGGGTCAAGGCCGTAAAACTCTACTGGATGCTCGTGATCTCCGGGCCCTTAAACGTCACTGCACCTCAAACAGGAATGCCACTGTCAAGGAAATAACAGAATGGGCTCAGGAATACTTCCAGAAAGCATTGTCAGTGAACACAATCCTCCGTGCCATCCGCCGTTGCCAGCTGAAACTCTACAGTACAAAGAGGAAGCCATTTCTAAGCAAGCTCCACAAGCTCAGATGTTTGCACTGGGCCAGGGGTCTTTTAAAATGGAGTGTGGCAAAATGGAAGACTGTTCTGTGAGTCACGATTTGAAGTTCTTTATGGAACACTGGGACGCCATGTTATCCGGACCAGAGAGGACAAGGATAACCCAAGTTGTTATCGACGCTTCGTTCAGAAGCCTGCATCACTGATGGTATGGGGTTGCATGAGTGCTTGTGGCATGGGCAGCTTGCATGTCTGGAAAGGCACCATTAATGCAGAGAACTATGTTCAGGTTCTAGAACAACACATGCTCCCATCTAGACGTCATCTCTTTCAGGGAAGACCCTGCATTTTTCAACAAGAAAATGCCAGACAACATTCTGCAGCAATCGCAACATCATGGCTACGTAGGAGAAGGATCCGTGTACTGAAATGGCCAGCCTGCAGTCCATACCTTTCACCTATAGAGAACATTTGGCGCATCATAAAGAGGAAGGTGCGACAAAGAAGGCCCAAGACGATTGAACAGTTAGAGGCCTGTATTAGACATGAATGGGAGAGAATTCCTATTTCTAAACTTGAGAAACTGGTCTCCTCTGTCCCCAGACGTCTGACTGTTGTAAGAAGAAGGGGGAATGCCACACAGTGGTAAAAAATGGCCTTGTCCCAACTTTTTTGGAATCCGGTTTGTATATTTCATAAACTAAGCTTTGATATGTGTTGTTTGTAAGTGTCAGGACAGACTGAAAATTTCAGCAACTCTAACAGGCCTGTTACTTCAGCCATATTTTGTGGTTGATATATTGTCCCAGAAATAATTGCAATAAACGATATTATTCACTGTTATAATGGTAATATAAGTATAATAGTATAAGTATAATAATGCAATTACACTCATTTAAAGATCATTAAACTTGTTTACATATCTTAATCAATGTATAAATATACAATAAATAAATTTAAATCCACAAACGGCTAGAGAACAGAGCGAGTGGCTAAAACACTGGAGACGATTATTCTTATGTAATAAACCCACAGGAAAATATCCATATCCATATATTGAACGATACATCAACAAGGTAAATATTGTGACAGAGTCCTATACGTCCACAATCTTTAGACACCCTTATAATGACTTTAAACTCCACTCTGGTCATCAGTTTAAGCCCCAGACTCCTCTCTGAGCAGAATTACAGATCTGCAAAACAAAACCGCTTTAAATCTTAAAAGTGTCTTAGATAGTACAGTGTGTGCAAATTCATGAATATTAATTAGTCCCTGCCTCTAACTCCACCCACCCATCTGAACCTGCCCACCTCAAGCTGAAAAGCCCCGCCCTGAGTTGGCTGTTTGATGACTGTTTCAGTTGAACACACACACACACACACACACACACAAACAGGTGTTCATTTTTAATTAGAGCTGCTGGACGGTGGAGAACCAGCTCAGAGCTGCGATCAATACTTCATTCAAAGCCACAGCACAGAGTTTACACCCACTCTTACACAATGGGACACTGCTGCGGGGATTTGATGGCATTCAGTCAAATGGGTGCAGCAGCTACCTCAGGTGCTGAGGTTGGGGGATTAGTTCTGGATGACAAAAAAATACCACTCCAACTCCTCCCAGAGGAATTGAATGGAGCTCCATTCAACACAGTTCCACTGCTCCACAGCCTAGCACAGGGAGGATTGACTGAGGGGATGGACACTCGCTGTGGGGTTTTACTGTCCCACTGATCACCGCAGCTCTATGATACTGAAATCTACAGTGTGATAGAGTACAAATGAGCACCACACTCTGTGTGCATGTGTGTGTGTGTGTGTGAGAGAGAGACTCAGGAGTTATGTGGGTTAATCCTGGGGGAGTTCTTCAATGGAGCACACACACACACACACACACACACACACTCACACACACACACACACTCACACACACGGCCTGCTGCCCTGAGTCTTCACAGGATTACTGAGAGAGAGGAAATGAGGATCATTCAACCTCCAGCAGAGAGAGGGAGAGAGAGAGAGAGAGAGAGAGAGAGAGAGGGAGAGCAAGAGAGAGGAAGGAAAAAGAGAGAGGGGGAGAGGGAAAGAGAGAGCAAGAGAGAGAAAGGAAAAAGAGAGAGCGAGAGAGAGAGAGAGTGTGTGTGTAAGAGAGATAGAGCGAGAGAGAGAGTGACAGAGAGAGAAAGAGAGAGAGAGAGAGAGAGAGAGTTAGTTGAAAATGCAATGATCCCCTTAAAAATTAGTAAGAAGTTATAACATATGTATAAACAGAGCAAGAGTGACCCTTTCCTTGAGAAATATCAAGCCCACGTCCTGTTAAACTGTTTATAAACAAATGAATGACCACTAATAAACTACTTACACCACTCACAAACCCATCAGTAACTGAACTACTCTCCTTTCAAACTATCATAGCATCTGCAACACCGGAAAGTTTCCATGGCAACAGATGCTGTTCCTTTTCCAAAACAACAGGGATGCTGTATATTGTGAGTGGGTGTAGACGTCTGGAGAGTATCCAAACACACACACACACACACACACACACACATATCCATGGCAAAGAGAGTACACTGACTGCAATATAGCAGGCTGTCACTGCTGATTAAACATGTGTGTGTGTGTGTGTGTGTGTGTGTGTGTGACTCTGAGGTCATGTGCTGTTTCACTTCATTAACTGCATGTGTCTCTGAGCATCAGGCACCGTTAAGACTCCAGCAGTGCTGAGTTAACTGACTGTTCAGGAATACACACATTAACACACACACACACACCAGCATTGTCTAATAAAAAAACTAACTAAGTTTCACACACACACTGTTAAAACCAGGGATGCACTGAAGAGAAACAAAGAATAAAAATGTGGAAGTTTCCCGGCACTACTTTGTGGTGGTCAGTGAAGCAGAGACAGATCTGAGCAGATTAAAGATAATGTATTTATTAATATATCACTGTATTTAAATGATTGCTTTGATCATTACATAAAGATCCCACTGAGACCATAGCCGCACTTCCACAGCTACTGTTTCTGGGAATTTTATGGCT
Source organism: Hoplias malabaricus (assembly GCF_029633855.1). Taxonomy (NCBI): domain Eukaryota; kingdom Metazoa; phylum Chordata; class Actinopteri; order Characiformes; family Erythrinidae; genus Hoplias; species Hoplias malabaricus. Next base: position 34,241,566 of record NC_089804.1, on the reverse strand, counting down.
CTGAGAGTCTGACCAGTCTCTGCCATGATTCTGGACACTAGTGTCCCTTCGAGAGGTGACAGAGGTTTGGGATGGACTCGCTGACCTATTCCAGGACAGTAGACAGAGGGAGATAACTCAGGCCACCGCAGATATCAGTCACTCCTCTTCCTGTCCACACTCTCTCTCACCTTCCCCTGCCCACTATCGTCTCATTGTGATGGCCTGTCCTTCTCTAGGAGCGATGAGGACCCATGCTGAGCTGGACATGGCCAGGAGCCAATCAGACTGTGAGGATTTACAGGGTCAAGTTAGATTTTGGGGAGATTTATATGAGCCTATCCGCTCTAACTGGAGCTCCTGCCCAGACGAAATGCATCAGTCTCAGTAGAATTCATCAGGGTGGGCTGCAGTTATGGGACGTGTTCCAATTCAAGACCTCATCACTTCCCTCATTAGTCACCTCTCCTCATCACTTCAGTCCCCACTCACTTTAACCTAATGGTCCCATCTCAGTTCAGATCTTACTCACTTCCCCTGAGTGGCCCTGTCCCAAATCAGTCACTACTCTTTTCCCCGGAGTGGCCCTGTCCCAAACCAGACCTTTCTCTTTTCCCCTGAGTGGCCCTGTCCTAAACCAGACCCAACTCACTTCCCCTGAGTTGCCTGGTCCCAAATCAGATCCTAATATCTTCCACTGAGTGGCCCTGTCCTACATCAGACACTGCAGACTTCCAGAGTAGCCACTGTCCGATTTCAGACCCTAATGATGTCCCCCGAGCAGCATCTTTTCAGTTCAGACCCTACTCACTTCCCCTGAGTGGCTTCTGTTCCAAATTAGAGACTACTCATTTCCCCGAGTGGCACTGTCCCAATTCAGAGCCTACTCACTTACCCTGACTGGGCACGTCCCAAACAAAACCCAACTGATGTCTCGAGGGGCATCTTCCTGGTTCACACCCTGCTCACTTACTCAGAGTGGCCCCACCCCAAACCAGACATTGCTCATTTTCCCTGAGTGGCCCTGTCCCAATTCACAGCCTACTCACTTCCCCGAGTGGCACCATACCTTAAATACTTACCAAGAGTGGGCCCATCCCAAAGCAGACCTTATAGACTTCCTCACTTCATGGCTTTAGCCCCTGACCTTCCCCTCTAATGGTACAGTTGAGGTTAGAACACTGTGCACTTCCCCTAAAACTGAGTGACAATGTAGTGAAACTTGTGTTAAAATCATTTTTCATTTAAAGCAACTCATTCATTTAAAGGAAAATTTGGTGTTTTTGCTCCCGGGCTCCCCCTACAGTTGCAAGGTGTAATTCACTTTACAGCATAGTCCTGAAATCAAGAGGGTGGAGGGAGAGTGGTGGATTCCTACCCTCCTGCAAAAGTTACATAGTGCAGTTTCTGCAGTGCTGATTCCAGAGTAGCAATGACAGATGCTCTATTCTCCCTACTACAGCTCAGTGGGGCATCATGATGATTTTGAAGCTGTAATTTTAAGTTAAAATAATACATAGTGTTTCTTTAAAGTCTTCTAACAGTATTATGTGCTGTTAGCTACATGCTTTCTCTGTCCAGCGTCATTAAAGTCAGATTTATGTTGTTCTTTGTGATGAGGGGTTGGCCATTACTCAGCGAGCTGGGGCAGGACTTTCCTCATGGAGGTGCTGCCCGCAGGCATCCATTCATCTCCTCCATTGGCTGAATCATGGATGGGATATTTCTGCAGAGCTTGGAG